>NW_019948316.1:0-1414 GCF_002910315.2 Salvelinus sp. IW2-2015
AGGACAAGTGAACTGGAATGCAGCCCTAGGACAAGTGAACTGGAATGCAGCCCTAGGACAAGTGAACTGGAATGCAGCCCTAGGACAAGTGAACTAGAACAAAGTCTTGTTGTTATCTGGTAAATATTGTACATCTAATAAGGTGAAAGAAGTATCATACAAACTCATTCATAGAATCTACCCTGTAAAGACCTTTATTATACACAGATTTAAAATAGCTATTGATAACAAATGTGTATTTTGTGATTGTGACCCAGAAACTCCTGACCATTTATTTTGGGACTGCTCTTATATCAGAAGATTTTATTTGAAAAGAAACAACTATTAATGTTACTTTAAAAGACTGTGATATTCTGTTTTATTTTGAAACAAATGATATTCACCCTGATTTATCTTTCATTGTTCATTTGTTTGTCTTTCATGGAAGATTCTTTGTCCATAAAATGAAGAGAACAAACTTCTTTTCACATTATTTAAGATAGAATTTAAATATTATTTTGAAGTGATCAGTAAAAGTAAAAACAAAAAAGCAATACGCACCATAAAATTATTTAACAAATTGAAAAATAATCTTGATATGTAATACCCCTGTCTGTTAGGTTAATGTACTCTTGTTTGTATATTTCTGTATTTGTTGTGTTAAAAAAAATAGAAGAAGAAAAATAAAGAATAATTTGCAGTCTGGACGCGGAGGGGTGAACATCTCCTGCTCTGACTGGACCCGGGAGGGACCGGGCCGCCTGGGACTGCTTTGAGACGGGGCTGCTCGTTGACAAGAGGAACAACGATACGTGTTTTCACGTCTCCAAAAGTCTCCAATAACACAAAAAGTCGCTTTTTAAAAAATGTCCAGTGTCGCTAGAGGAGTCTGAATACTCGCTAAATATAGCGACAAAGTCGCTAAATTGGCAACACTGGACCGAAGGGGTGATGGCGACGCCGCGGGACGAGGAATCTGGGGCTCAGGTTGTAAACAAACATGGCGGCGCCCGGTTCCCAGTTGCGTCCGTATCTGTTAAGACCCCGAAGTATTCCTGTAAGGCGGATTGGGCAGTTTTTCATGCTGAGTTTGAACCGTTAGCTCGTTTTATGGGCTGGTTGAATGAAGATAGAGCACTGCAGTCGGCTTTATGCCTCACGGATGAAGCTCTGGACTGTTTGGTATTGATTATCCCCGAGGACATACGTGATTCTGGGGCTTTAGTGGGAGCTGAGGAGGCGCTATGGACAGTGTGTACCGCCCGGGCTGCTGCGCTCCGAACTGAGGAATAGTATCGGTAACCGGTACAATCAGCGGGGTATAATTCAACCCTGTTCCATTCTACAGATCCTGTGTATTAGAAAGTAACGTTACAACTGCAAAACCCACATTATCACTAGCTAGCAAACGTACTTACCGCCTGTGTCACTTGAT
>NW_019948316.1:1939-5434 GCF_002910315.2 Salvelinus sp. IW2-2015
GTGTGTGTGTGTCTCTGTCTCTGAAAAAAAGGAAATAATATGTAGCCATAACACAGCTAAACAACCAAATGGCACCTGGACGTCATGGACCAGTCGATGGAACATAACTTCACAAAAAGTTTCAACACCCTGGTTTTCAAGTGGTTTTAAGGTGGTCCCAGATCCAGAGGTGCTTCCTCCATTTCATCATCTTCCATGGCTGCACCGGTGGTGGTCATACTTGTGGATGATGTTGTAGAGGGTCTCACTACACCGGTGGAGGTGATGGTCGCACTTGCAGGTGACGTTGAGGGTCTTGATGCACCGGTGGCGACAACACTTGTGGATGGCGTATGGGGTCTGGCTTTAAAATTGCCACTCGTTGCCCTAGGCACAATAAATGGATCCAGAAAAGAAAGAATGTGGCAGAAGCGCTAAGGCTGCTGGCCTGAAGCTGCTGACCCAGACCTCTTCTTCTCTTTCTCTGCCCTTCTCTCTCTCTGATACCTGTCCCTGAGTCCTCTCCACTTCCTCCTACAGTCTTCTTCTACATAGACATGAACATGATAAGCCAAACCATTACCTAGCATAACTATAGTTATTAGATAGCTATCATGGACATGTCACCTACTGTACACATAGACACACACGGTTATTTGACCAAATTATCAGGGGTACAGTAGTATCTACCATTTCCATGACTATTTATCTAGCGTTCACACTCTTTCAAACATGAAAATTTGGTAAAGTTATCAAGGGTAGTAACTAGCATAATTTATTTGACTATTTCTTTCACACACACCTCATTGGCTAGGTTAGCAAGCTAGGTTAGCTAGCTAGCTAACGCTAACTAGCCACATCTAGCACAAGCTCACTACTAAACTGACCTGGCAATCCTACTATCGTTGACACTTGTATCCAAGCAGCATTTTGTTGTGTTTATGTCCCTGTAGCTGTCAGCAGTTGTGTCAAAAAGACACGGTTTTGAAGATACTGCGAAAATGATTCTCTCCTCCATGTGTCCAACAGCATGCGACCATTTGCAAAAGGTACCTGTATCAGTATAGTTGTCTAGCTGCGCAAAATGTTATGCAGCAGTGATGCAATGACACAGTCGGTGTGTTCGAAGCGTTAGCCCTAGGTCCGGCGCGATAGCGATTGTGCCGCAAAAGCATGTTCGTGCGGCAGCGTCGATTTCCGGGCTTATAAACCCAGGGTCGTTACAATAATTTAAAAGAGAGAAAGAAAAAAAGAGTAGCCTTTGTTATTGTTTAACAGCTGATTTCCGCTTTAAAGAAATGTCTGCAGGTAACTGTTCAGGAGAACTATTAAAGGCCCAGTTCAGTCAAAAATGTGTTTTTACCCCCTGTGTTCTCTTTTCCACACTGAGGTTGGAATAATGCTGTGAAATTGTGATAATGATGATTATGTCATTGTAGTGTTGGAGCGGTTTGAAAAGACCACATGACATTTCAGCCTGTTTTGGTGGGGTGGAGTTTTGTCTTTCCATGGTGACATCACCATGAGGTAAATTACTTAATAGACCAATAAGAAAGAGTTCCAAACCTCTCTGCCAATAACAGCTCGTTTTCAGTTTCCCCTCCCCACTCAGACCACTCCCAGACAGTCCAAGATAAATTATTGCTGAGAAAAAGTCTCTTTGCTAAGATTCTATTTGTGTTTCTTTTGGACCATTTTAATTGAAACAATCACAATAACGTACTTAATAGTTACCCAGAAGTGATTTGATATTGAGATAAAACGTCTGCATTGGACCTTTTAAAAGTGTCTCCTGAGGTAGCCTAGCAATCATGTGAAAGCTCTCACTAAAGCAGTCCTTCTCAAATAGTGGGGCGCGTCCCCAGAGGGGGTCGGAGCGATGCCAGGGAGTAGGAAGTTTTGTGCCGCAGGGAGTAGTTTTTTTTTGCACCAACAAGAGCACACAGCAAGAGCAGGAGATATGAAGTGCAGATAACACCCTTAAGAGACCCATGGAAAAATATTTAACCAGGGATGAAAAGAAAAGGTGGGAGAAGAGACGGAGATAATAGAGACAAAGTCTCCGAAAGCCTAAGACGAGGAAATATGACGAACGTGTATGTAGCGCTTGGCTTCACTGTGACTACGGTGGGAGACGAGGAAAGACCGGTATGTTTACTGTGTCTAAACATGTTGGCAGCGGACAGCATGAAGCCAAATAAATGAAGGCGTACTTAAAGACATTACACCCAGTCACGCTGATAAGCCGCTTGAGTTTTTTCAGCGAAAACGTGCCGAATATTGCCAACAATCGTCCCGCTTTGTGAATGCTACTTCAGTAAACCAGCGAGCACTGCTGGCATCACATAAGGTGGCGTACAGCAAGTTGCTCAGTGCAAAAAAAAACACTCCAATACAGAGGAGGCTGATACTGCCTGCAGCATTAGACATGACCCCACTACATAACAGAGGAGATGATACTACTGCAGCATTAGACATGACCCACTCCATAACAGAGGAGCTGATACTACCTGCAGCATTAGACATGACCCACTACATAACAGAGGAGCTGATACTGCAGCATTAGACATGACCCCCACTACATAACAGAGGAGATGATACTGCAGCATTAGACATGACCCCACTACATAACAGAGGCGCTGATACTACCTGCAGCATTAGACATGACCACTACATACAGAGGAGCTGATACTACCTGCAGCATTAGACATGACCCACTCCATAACAGAGGAGATGATACTACTGCAGCATTAGACTGACCCCACTCCAGTAACAGAGGAGCGAACTACCTGCAGCATTAGACATGACCCACTACATAACAGAGGACTGATTACTGCAGCATTAGACATGACCCCACTACATAACAGAGGAGATGATACTGCAGCATTAGACCATGACCCACTACATAACAGAGGAGCTGATACTCCTGCAGCATTAGACATGACCCCACTACTAACGAGAGCTGATACTGCCTGCAGCATTAGACATGACCCCACTCCATAACAGAGGAGCTGATACTGCCTGCAGCATTAGACCTGACCCACTCCATAGCAGAGGAGCTGAATACTGGCTGCTGCATTAGACATGCCCCATCCATAGCAGAGGAGCTGATACTGCAAGCATTAGACATGACCCCACTCCATAGCAGAGGAGCTGATACTACCATCAGCATTAGACATGGCCTCACTCCATAGCAGAGGAGCTGATACACCTGCAGCATTAGACATGACCCCACTAGCATAACAGAGGAGATGATACTTACCTGCAGCATTAGAACATGACCCCACTACATAACAAGAAGGAGCTGATACTGCAGCATTAGACATGACCACTACCTAACAGAGGAGCTGACTACTGCCTGCAGCATTAGACATGAACCCACTTACATAACAGAGGAGCTGATACTGCTGCGCATTAGACTGACCCCACTACATACAGGCTAATCTCCAGAGAATGACCACAAAGAGCGTGATACTGCCTGCAGCATTAGACATGACCCACTACTAAAGAGGAGCT
>NW_019948316.1:8072-12387 GCF_002910315.2 Salvelinus sp. IW2-2015
TGTCCCTTTCCCATTTAACATAGTGACCATTATAAGCCTATCTATGGTGTTGGATTATTGTAACATAGTGGACCATTATAGCCCATCTATGGTGTATGATTAGTAAACATATGCGACCCATATACCATCTATGTGTATATTGTAACATAGTGGACCATATAGCCCACTATAGTAATATTGTTAACAGTGGACCATATAAGCCCAATCTATGTGGATTATTGTAAACATAGTGACCATATACCTATCTATAGTGTATTCATTGTAACATAGTGGACCATATACCCATCTATACTGTATTATGAACATAGTGAGCATATAGCCCATCTATACTGTATATTGTAGACATAGTGACATATGCCCATCTATAGTGTATTATTGAACATAGTGACCATATAGCCCATCTATAGTTATTATTGTAACATAGTCGAGCATATAGCCCATCTATAGTGTATAGGTAACATGGGACCATTATAGCCCATCATAGTGTATTATGTAACAATAGTGGACCATATAGCCCATCTATAGTTATTATTGTAACATAGTGACCATATAGCCCATCTATAGTGTATTATTGTAACATAGTGGACCATATAGCCCATCTATAGTTATATTGGAAACATAGTGGACCATATAGCCCATCTATAGTGATTTATTGAACATAGTGTCCCAGTATAGGCCCATCTATACTGTATTATGTAAACATAGTGGACCATATAGGCCCAATCTATACTGTATGTATTTGTTAACATAGTGGACCATAATAGCCCATCTTAGTGTATTATTTAACATATGGACCATATAGCCCATCTAGTGTTTTTTTTATATTATTGTAACATAGTTGGACCATTATAGCCCATCTATGGTGTCAACATAGTGGACCAATATCCATATATGGGTATTAATTGACAATATGGACCATAAGCCCATCTGTATTAGTGTATTATTGTACCATAGTGACCATATAAGCCCAATTTAGAGTGTATTATGGTAACATATGAGCATATAGCCCATCTATAGATGTATTATTGTAACATAGTGGAGCATTATAGCCGCATCTATAGTGTATTATTTACATAGTGAGCATATAGCCCACTATAGGTATTATTGTAACATAGTGGCACCATATAGCCCATCTATAGGGATAGTAACATAGTGACCATATAGCCCATCTATAGTTTGTATATTGTAAGCATAGTGGACCATATAGCCCATCTATAGTTATTATTGTAACATAGTGGACCATATAGCCCATCTATAGTGTATTATGAACACAGTGACCATATAGCCATCTAAGTGTATTATGTTAACACAGTGGACCATATAGCCATCTATAGTGTATTATTGTACATAGTGGAGCATATAGCCTATCTAGGGTGTATTATGTAAACCATAGTGGACCATTATAGCCCATCTATAGTGTATTATTGTAACATAGTGGACCAATAGCCAATCTATGGTATTATTGTAACATAGTGCGAGCATATAGCCCATCTATAGTGTATTATTGTAACATAGTGACCATCATAGCCCATCTATAGTGTATTATTTGTAACATAGTGGACCATATAGCCCATCTATGGTGAACATATGACCATAAGCCCATCTATGGGTGTATTATTGTAACATAGTGGACCATATAGCCATCTAGCGTGTATTATTGAACATTAGGACCATATAGCCCATCTATAGTTATTATTGTAACATAGTGACCATATAAGCCCATCTATGGTGTACATAGTGGACCATATAGCCCATCTATAGTGTATATTGTAACACAGTGGGACCATACAAGCCCATCTATGTGTAACATAACTGCGACCATATATCCATATATATGTGTATTATTGCTAACATAGGACCATAAGCCCATCTATAGTGTATTATTGTACATAGTGACCATATAGCCCATCTATAGTTATTATTGTAAATAGTGACCATATAGCCATCTATAGTTATGTATAGAACAGATGCAGCATAGAGGAAACACAGAGAACAGTAAGTCACATAGAGGCTAGAAAAGTCCAGAAGCCTGGGGTTTGGTCCATCTGCATTTAACCCCATTGGACAACTTCCTATTGATCATTAATTACATTATTATAAATAATGACTACTTATTATTCACTCAAAATTTGAACTTTTTTCATTTATATTATAAAAATATGTCATTGCCCGTTCTCTCTATTGTGTAGATGATGTCATTCAGTCTTCTGTGAGCCGATTCATATGTCGCCGTTCACCAAAAGAGACTTCATTCGGCTCCCAAACAGCTGTTCGTTCAGTATGGATTAGAATGGAAAAAACCATCACCAAAAATAGTGCATACAAACTCTACAATGCTACCTACCATCATTCAGAGTGGGAAATATAAGTTAAATACATTTTTTAACCTGACCAAATTATTAGATGGCCGGCAACAAAAAAACAGGGACTAAAATAGCTGTCCTTTCACTATTATGATGTGTGCATGGCAACTAACATTTACACACAGAAAGAAAATGCGTGACCAGAATACCATCAGAAAAATTAAAATAAATAAATCACACAAATCATTGTAAGCCAAATGAACCTTTCAATCACATTTTATTTCACCTTTAATTTTGAGTCAAATTACTGAGGTCTCTTCCAGGTGAGCCCTGTATACAATAAACACATGAAACTTCAAATAGACATAATTATACACTACAATTAATGAAAAGCTAAATAAAAATTCATATGAAACAGGACAGCGTCATTAAAAAAACCGCTCCAGAATGCCTCAGTGGTCTAAGACACTGCATCTCCAGTTACAAGAGTCCAATGCAGTTACCTGTTCGGAATCCACAAAACATATAGCCCATCTATAGTCTATTATTGTAACACAGTGGACCATACAGCCCATCTATAGTTATTGTTAATAGAACCTCTGATTGACTATAGATGGGCTTTATGATTCACTATCAGATGTTCTATGAACAATAACCATTATAATCTGTAACTGATGCAGCATAGTGGCTAGAAAAGGTCCAGAAGCCTGGGGTTGGTCCATCTGCATTTACCCCATTGGACACTTCCTGATTGGTATTATTAATACATTATAAATAATGACTACATCCTGCCGTGCTTGGGAGTCCCATAGGGCGGCGCACAATTGGCCCAGCGTCGTCCAGGTTTGGCCGGGGTAGGCCGTCATTGTAAATAAGAATTTGTTCTTAGCGGACTTGCCTAGTTAAATAAAGGTTAAAATTTAAAAAACAATCAAATGACCTAGAGGCACCAATTCCTCAAATCTTAAAGTGCATTGTTGAACATTCCAAACGTAAAGAAACCAAAGGCTGATTTACCTAAACCTCTAGACCCCAAAGGAAATATATAAAACAGTGTCATACTTGAGTAAAAGTAAAGATACCKTCATAGAAAATTACTCAACTWRAAGTCACCCAGTAAAATACTACTTGAGTAAAAGTATTTGGTTTTAAATATACTTTAAGTATCAAAGGTAAAATTAAGAATGTAACGAGAATGTGACTTTTGGGTGTCAGGGAAAATGTACGGAGTAAAAAGTACATTATTTTCTTTAGGAATGTAGTGGAGTAAAAGTAAAAGTTGTCAAATATAAATAGTAATATAAACATAAACAGTACAGAAACCCCCCAAAACTTACTACTGAATGCTAATACATCAGAATGTAGTGGAGTAAAAGTTGTCAAACATAAATAGTACAGAAACCCCCAAAAACTTACTACTGAATGCTAATACATCAGAATGTAGTGGAGTAAAAGTTGTCAAATATAAATAGTACAGAAACCCCAAAAAACTAGGCGCCCGTATGCTAATACATCCAGTGTTTATATGCCAGTAATTAATGTATGGGTACTATCCATACTGCATATCCTGTTTATCTATCCCCTTGGCATAGTTCTGGGTACAGTACAGTTTTCAGGCCTTCCATTGTTGGTTGTGTCTAAGATGGATCATTCTTACACAACCAGTATGGCCGATCGGTGATGTCATTACACCCGGTCACTTCCTCATACGAACCTCTACCAAGATGGCTGTCTGTTTACATATTAGCATTGTTAGCCACACAGCATGCTAACTCGCTACAACTAATGGTGCTGGTTTTATTATTGCTATATATTCAGCCTGCTAGCCTAGCGTGCTAAGTTATTACCTTTGCTAGCTGTATATAATGTGTGCTATGTTTATCATATAATCCCATTGCGAACACCTTACTACATWGAGCCATGATTACATGGACCTCTATTCCATATCAGGTAACTCACGCAAGCAGTGAAATGTGATTGAAAAAACTGATAAAAATACACCTTATGGAACA
>NW_019948316.1:12412-24376 GCF_002910315.2 Salvelinus sp. IW2-2015
GTAGGAACAGCGGCCATGTGAAGAGAGACATACACACACACGCTAGCACTCTACACACGTACATTGTAATATTTTGTATGGTGGTATTGTACAGTGCATTCTTTGGTACCCTTACCTGGCCTGTAAATAAGTTATTTCAGGTTTATTTTTAATCAATTTGCTAAAGATTCTAAAAACCTGTTTTCGCTTTGTTATCATGGGTATTGTGATGCATTATGGGGTATTGTGATGTCATTATGGGGTATTGTGATTCATTATGGTATTGTGATGTCATTATGGGTATTGTCTAGATTGATGAGGATTTTATTTATCCATTTTAGAACAAGTCTGTAAAGTACAAAATGTGGAAAGGAAGGGTGAAGGCACTGTATACCTAAACCACATCTATCAGAGTCCCCCACCAGTTGATTTTCAAAACGACATCCTGGAAATCCGTTGCAGTACAAGGAAAACTCTAGGAGGTTTTCACCATCTTTTCATGGGACTCAAGCTACCCAGTTAGAGGATAGAGCACCTCTTTGGCACAGTGAGAGGTCATTATGACCACAGAGACAAATCTTAGTACCTGAGAAGACTGTCCCTACAGCAACTCCCTACGCTGACCTGTGTCGCGACCCCGGCAATACAGAAGTCTCTCACCAACTCAGCCAGGCATTGATAGCTTCTGTATGCAATAGCTGGTCCTTTCACTATATGATGTGCATTGTCCCTGTCAATAAATCAGCACAGACTACGTAAACTACACCAAAGATAACTGATAGAAAAAACTAATCCTGATGACATAGTGCTATATATGGAGCGGCAGGTAGACTAGTGGTTAGAGCGTTGGGCCAGTAACCAATGTCGCTTGTTCAAATCCCTGAACCAACAAGATGTAAAATCTGCCGATGTACCCTTGAGCAAGACACTTCACCCTAATTGTTCCTGTAAGTTGCTCTGGATAAGAGCGTCTGCTAAATGACTCAAATGTAAATATAGCCATGCATATTCCTATATAGTCATAGTTAAGGTCCTTGTAAGTCCAGGATAGTGGGTTTGATTCCTGGGACCATCCAAACATGTCTGTTAAATGGCAGATAATACTATTATTATAGATCATTTCACATTTAAACCGATGACAGACCGGGTTCACTGGCCTCATCTTCCTCATTCTTCGTCGTCTCCTTGTTCTTCTTCATTCCTTCTTCGTTCCTGTTTAAACGGGATGAGAGACAGGATTAGAACAGAACTGTCTAATAGCACCTCACAGAACAACAGTCAACTAATAAACATTTAAAAACTAAACACTAACTAGTTTCATCTAGGAGTATAATATGGTTGACATCACTGGACTGGTGGAAGCTACTATGTAGTCAAGTCCTCTGTGTCACCTATTGGCCGTGTAGACCAGCGGTCCCCTATTGGCCGTGTAGACCAGTGGTCCCCTATTGACCGTGTAGACCAGTGGTCCCCTATTGGCCGTGTAGACCAGTGGTCCCTATTGACCAGTGGTCCCCTATTGACCGTGTAGACCAGTGGTCCCTATTGACCGTGTAGACCAGTGGTCCCCTATTGGCCGTGTAGACCAGCGGTCCCCTATTGACCGTGTAGACCAGTGGTCCCCTATTGACCGTGTAGACCAGTGGTCCCCTATTGACCGTGTAGACCAGCGGTCCCCTATTGCCGTGTAGACAGGGTCCCCTATTGACCGTGTAGACCAGTGGTCCCCTATTGACCGGTGTGACCAGCGGTCCCCTATTGACCTGTAGACCAGTGGTCCCCTATTGACCGTGTAGACCAGTGGTCCCCTATTGACCGTGTAGAACAGTGGTCCCCTATTGACCGTGTAGACCAGTGGTCCCCTATTGACCGTGTAGACCAGTGGTCCCCTATTGACCGTGTAGACCAGTGTCCCCTATTGACCGTGGAACCAGCGGTCCCCTATTGACCGTGTAGACCAGTGGTCCCCTATTGACCGTGTAGACCAGTGGTCCCCTATTGACCGTGTAGACCAGTGGTCCCTATTGACCGTGTAGACCACGGTCCCCTATTGACCGTGTAGACCAGTGGTCCCCTATTGACCAGTGGTCCCCTATTGACCGTGTAGACCAGTGGTCCCTATTGACGTGTAACCATGGTCCCCTATTGACCGTGTAGAACAGTGTCCCCTATTGACCGTGTAGACCAGTGGTCCTCATTGACCGTGTAGACCAGCGGTCCCTATTGACCGTGTAGACCAGTGGTCCCCTATTGACCGTGTAGAACAGTGGTCCCCTATTGACCGTGTAGACCAGTGGTCCCCTATTGACCGTGTAGAACAGTGGTCCCCTATTGACCGTGTAGACCAGTGGTCCCCTATTGACCGTGTAGAACAGTGGTCCCCTATTGACCGTGTAGACCAGTGGTCCCCTATTGACCGTGTAGACCAGTGTCCCCTATTGACCAGTGGTCCCCTATTGACCGTGTAGACCAGCGGTCCCCTATTGACCGTGTAGACCAGTGGTCCCTATTGACTCAGTGGTCCCCTATTGACCGTGTAGACCGTGGTCCCCTATTGACCGTGTAGACCAGCGGTCCCCTATTGACCGTGTAGACCAGTGGTCCCCTATTGACCGTGTAGACCAGTGGTCCCTATTGACCGTGTAGACCAGTGGTCCCCTATTGACCGTGTAGACCAGTGGTCCCCTATTGACCGTGTAGACAGTGGTCCCCTATGACCGTTAGACCAGGGTCCCCTATTGACCGTTGTAGACCAGTGGTCCCCTATTGACCGTGTAAGACAGTGGTCCCCTATTGACCGTGTTGACCAGTGCGTCCCCTATTGACCGTGTAGACCGTGGTCCCCTATTGACCGTGTAGACCAGTGGTCCCCTATTGACCGTGTGCAGGTCCCTATTGCCGTGTAGACCAGTGGTCCCCTTTGACCGTGTAGACCAGTGGTCCCCTATTGACCGTGTAGACCAGTGGTCCCCTATTGACCGTGTAGACCAGTGGTCCCTATTGACCGTGTAGACCAGTGGTCCCCTATTGACCGTGTAGACCAGTGGTCCCCTATTGACCGTGTAGACCAGTGGTCCCCTATTGACCGTGTAGACCAGTGGTCCCCTATTGACCGTGTAGACCAGTGGTCCCCTATTGACGTGTAACAGTGGTCCCCTATTGACCGTGTAGACCAGTGGTCCCATTGCAGTGTAGACCAGGTCCCCTATTGACCATTGCAGTCCCCTATTGACCAGTGGTCCCCTATGACCGTGTAGACCAGTGGTCCCCTATTGACCAGTGGTCCCCTATGACCAGTGGTCCCCTATTGACCGTGTAGACCAGTGGTCCCCTATTGACCGTGTAGACCAGTGGTCCCCTATTGACCGGTGTAGACAGCGGTCCCCTATTGACCGTGTAGACCAGCGGTCCCCTATTGACCGTGTAGACCAGCGTGGTCCCTATTGACCAGCGGTCCCTATGACTGACCAGCGGTCCTATTGACCGTGTAGACCAGTGGTCCCCTATGACCAGTGTCCCTCATTGACCGTGTAGACCAGTGTCCCCTATTGACCGTGTAGACCAGTGGTCCCCTATTGACCGTGTAGACCTGGTCCCTATTGACCGTGTAGACAGTGTCCCCTATTGCCGTGTAGACCAGTGTCCCCTATTGAGTTGACAGTGTGCCCTATTGACGTGTAGACAGTGGTCCCCTATGACCAGTGGTCCCCTATTGACCGTGTAGACCAGTGCCCCTATGACCTGTTTTAGACCAGTGTCCTATGACCGTGTACATGGTCACCCTATTGACTGTGTAGACAGTGGTCACATTGACCGTGTAGACATGTCCCCTATTGACCGTGTAGACCAGTGGTCCCCTATGGCCGGTAGACATAGTCACCAACCTTCTGCACATCACTACCACTCAGATTCTCTTTAAACAGGACTTCAAAACAGAAGCCTACTCAACTTACCCATTAAAACAGTTCTGTAGCGATGATGTTTGGCAGTAGGATATAGACCCAATACAGTATCACTGCATATTGGATAAGCTTGAATTTCCCTGCCAATGTTGTTCTTCTCAGACCACTTAAATTATATTTAAAAATATTAGGTATATGATCACAGTGGTAATATATAGTGTGTATTACTTGTGAGGCACAGCTGAGTGAGCATAATAATTAGCTTTCTTTTACTGGACTGATTCCTGCATCTGATGGCCGTCTGAAGGGAGAGAGACCAGAGTGAGGCTGCCTGTCACCCGACTCACCGTCCCTCCGTCTCTTCCCTCGCTGAGAAAAGGAGACAGTCTTCCAGCTGATGGAGAAACTCGAGTCACACTGCATTATTTCTGCCTATGCACCAGTTCATGTTGTTTCTCCTGTCCCCAGAGAAAGTCAAATATTCCTCTGTCCCAGAGAAAGTCAAATCTTCCTCCATATTAAAAAGACAAGCCGCTAATAATAACAAATGCAAGTTTATGTAAACACTTTGCTGTACTCATTCATTACAGCCGCAGTGCCGGTTGTACTCATTCATTACAGCTACAGTGTCGGTTGTACTCATTCATTACAGCTGCAGTGCCGGTTGTATTCATTCATTACAGCTGCAGTCCGGTTGTACTCATTCATTACAGCTGCAGTGCCGGTTTACTCATTCATTACAGCTGCAGTGCCGGTTGTACTCATTCATTACAGCTGCAGTGCCGGTTGTACTCATTCATTACAGCTGCAGTGCCGGTTGTACTCATTCATTACAGCTGCAGTGCCGGTTGTATTCATTCATTACAGCTGCAGTGCCGGTTGTACTCATTCATACAGCTGCAGTGCCGGTTGTACTCATTCATTACAGCTGCAGTGCGGTTGTACTCATTCATTACAGCTGCAGTGCTGGTTGTACTCATTCATTCAGCTGCATGCGGTTGTACTCATTCATCAGCTGCAGTGCCGGTTGTCCTCATTCATTACAGCTGCAGTGCTGGTTGTACTCATTCATTACAGCTGCAGTGCTGGTTGTATCATTCATTACAGCTGCAGTGCTGGTTGTAGTCATTCATTACAGCTGCAGTGCCGGTTGTACTCATTCATTACAGCTGCAGTGCGGTTGTATTCATTCATTACAGCTGCAGTGCCGGTTGTATTCATTCATCATACAGCTGCAGTGCTGGTTGTATTCATTCATTACAGCTGCAGTGCTGGTTGTATTCATTCATTACAGCTGCAGTGCTGGTTGTAATTCATTCATTACAGGTGCATGCTGTTGTATTCATTCATTACAGCTGCAGTGCTGTTGTATTCATCTCATTACAGCTGCAGTGCCGGTTGTATTCATTCATTACAGCTGCAGTGCCGGTTGTATTCATTCATTACAGCTGCAGTGCCGTTGTATTCTTATCATTACAGCTGCAGTGCTGGTTGTACTCATTCATTAGCCGCAGTGCTGGTTGTATCTCATTACAGCCGCAGTGCGGTTGTATTCATTCATTACAGTGCTGTTTGTATTCATTCATTACAGCCGCAGTGCGGTTGTATTCTTCATACAGTCTGTTTTATTCATTCATACACCTGCAGTGCGGTTGTAGCGTGAGTGGAAGTAGGGAGAACACACATTTTATGTCTCATAAAAGTGTTGAACTAAGAGTTGACAGTGCTGAATAACAACAACCATTAATTTACTTGTAAAAGCAGCTCTTTGCTCATTCGTTGAGTCTCTAGTCATGGTTTTGAAATCTCACATATTTGCTGGTGTTAGAGACTTTGTTTAACAGCCTATGGCATGAAGAAACCATGCAGACATTGATCTGAGTTATCTGATTGGCGGCGGTAGGCCTATAGTGCACTTGATTTGCTCTCTGTCCTGCGGGGCAGGCAGAATTCTACCTTCAGACATACAGTGTAAGTTGAGTAGTACATACACCTTAGCCAAATACATTTGAACTCAGTTTTTCACAATTCCTGACATTTATCATTGTAAAAAATCCCTGTTTTGGGTCAGTTAGGATCACCACTTTATTGTGTAGAGTGATTTATTCCAACTTTTATTATAATCATCACATTCCCAAGGTGGTCAGAAGTTTACATACACTCAATTAGTATTTGGTAGCATATGCCATTAAATTGTTTATACTTGGGTCAAACTTTCGGGTAGCTCCACATTAAGTTGGGTGAATTTTGGCTCATTCCTTCTGACTGAGCTGGTGTTAACTGAGTCAGGTTGTGGGCCTCCTTGCTCGCACACGCTTTTTCAGTTCTGCCCACAAATTGTCAATAGGATTGAGGTCAGGGCTTGATGGCCACTCCAGATACCTTGACTTTGTTGTCCTTAAGCCATTGCCACAACTTTGGAAGTATGCTTGGACATTGTCCATTTGGAAGACCCATTTGCGACCAAGCTTTACTTCCTGACTGATGTCTTGAGATGTTGCTTCAATATATCCACATAATTTCCTTTCATGATGCCATTTATTCTTTGGCTTGCAAAGCCTCCCCTTTTTCCTCCAAACATAACGATGGTCATTATGGCCAAAAGTTTAATTTTGTTTCATCAGACCAGAGGACATTCTCCAAAAAGTACGATCTTTGTCCCCATGCAGTGCAAACCGTAGTTTGGCTTTTTTATGGCAGTTTTGGAGCAGTGGCTTCTTCCTTGCTGACGGCTTTTTCAGGTTATGTCGAATAGGACTCGTTTTTACTGTGGGAAATAGATACTTTTGTACCTGTTTCCTCCAGCATCTTCCCAAGGTCGTTTGCTGCTGTCTGTCTGGATTGATTGCACTTTTCGCACCGAAATACGGTCATTCTAGGAGACAGAACGCGTCTCCTCGTGGAGCGATGATGATGGCTGCTTGGTCCCAGGTGTTTATACTTGAGTACTATTGTTTGTACAGAGATGAACGTGGTACCTTCAGGCGTGGAAATTGCTCCCAAGGAGTAGACCAGACTTTGTGGGCAGTATAATTTTTTCTGAGGTCTTGGCTGATTTCTTTGATTTTTCCCATGATGTCAAGCAAAGAGCACATGGAAGGCTGAAATACATCCACAGGTACACCTCTAATTGACTCAAATGGTGTCAAGTTAGCCTATCAGAAGCTTCTAAGCCATGACATTTTCTGGAATTTTCCAAGCTGTTTAAAAGGCACAGCAACTTAGTCAACTTGTATGTAACTTCTGACCACTGAATTGTGATAGATTGTTTCATTATTAATTTCACTAGATCTGTAAACAATTGTTGGAAAGTGACTTGTGTCATGCACAAAGTAGATGTTCCTAACCGACTGCACAAAACTATAGTTTGTTAACAACAATTTGTGGATGGTTGGAAAGTAAATGTTAATGACTCCAACCTAAGTGTCTGTAAACTTCTGACTCAACTGTATGAAATGGTTCAAAAGACACTTTGCCTTCCTGGTACCAGAGCTGCTGAATCAAAATGCACGACTCAAACAGCACTAACAAAATCTCTTCTTCAGATAACACTACCACACCAGGAAGTAACTCCACCACATAACACTACCACACCAGGAAGTAACTCTACCACATAACACTACCACAACAGGAAGTAACTCCACCACATAACACTACCACAACAGGAAGTAACTCCACCACATAACACTACCACACCAGGAAGTAACTCTACCACATAACACTACCACACCAGGAAGTAACTACCACATAACACTACCACACCAGGAAGTGTGACTTACCTTTCTGATGGTCAATATCCCTTTTTTTATCAACAGGTAGAGACCTCCAGCTCCAAATCCAACTCCAGCTACATAAACGACATAAACCACCAAGAATGACACGTCTTAGGAAACATTTGATCTGAAACACAGGATGGTGAATTATTACAATACCTAATGCTTATTACACATGAAATGACTTTTAAACAGGACATTTTTTCCAGATCGTGCCTTCATTCAAATATCCAAAACAGACCCTCACCTGGAACGTGAACCTGTCTCTCCTTCATGTGTCTGATCTCCAACTGTTGAACCCGACAGGTGAAGGTGTTGTTGTCAGAKTTSGGGACGTTRACATGGCTTGTCACAGTGTAGCAGCCTTCACGGTCTCTGGATGTCTCTGTAGGTCYAGCAGCAGGGAGGACAYGTCCATGAGCGTCCCACCACTCCATGACAGGCTCTGGGTAGCAGCCTTCAGCCTCACACCGCAGGACCACCTCATCGCCTTTGATTCCCTCAATGATGATATAACTGGTCTAGATGCAGCACCTATACAGTATACAGATATACCACGGCTTTCAGCAATCAGCATTCAGGGCTGAAACCACTAGTATAATGTTTGTATACAGACTGTATACCACGCTTCAGCCAATCAGCATTCAGGGCGAAACCACCTAGTTTATAATGTTTGGTATATCAGACTGTATACCACGGCTTTCAGCCAATCAGCATTCAGGCTGAAACCACCTAGTTTATAATGTTTAGAATCAGACCTATACCACGGCTTTCAGCCAATCAGCATTCAGGCTGAAACCACCTAGTTTATAATGTTTGGTAATCAGACTGTATACCACGGCTTTCAGCCAATCAGTCAGGCTGAACCACCTAGTTTATAATGTTTGGTATATCAGACTGTATACCACGGCTTTCAGCAATCAGCATTCAGGGCTCAAACCACCTAGTTTATAATGTTTGGTATATTCAGACGTATACTACGGCTGAAGAACACCCCATAGCCGTGATATATTGGCCATATACCACACCCCCTCGGGCCTTATTGATTAAATATAACACAAGGGTTTGTTGATATTCTTGGACCTTTAAATTAAAAGAGGAACTAACAAGAGATCACAGCATTGTACAGGGACTTAGCTGGGGTCAAGGTCAGTATGTAGTCTAACCAATGTACAGTATGTAACTAATACTCATCATGCTATGGACTTGACATTGAACTCACCCTTGATTTSATGAGATCTGTCTCCTAAGGGGRTTTGGGTGGTCAGCAGGTGTGTTGACTCACCAACAATGAGTTGAATGATGCTTTTCTGGTGGTCCAGCAGTGGAATGTAACAGGTGTAGTTTCCAGCATCAGACAGTTTCACTCTGGTCAACTTTAAACTAGCGTTGCCGTTCTCTAGTTCTTCTTTAAACAGTGACGTCCTTCCCCCGAAGACTGGATTCTGGAGCACCAGATCCTCCTTCTCATCTCTGTAAAGATGGACCTCTTTTGGTTTTAGGTCCGGTCTCTGCCACTCTACTGTCTGATGCACAGCACTGACAGTGCTTCTCAGGGTGCAAGGCAGGATGACGTCATCACCAACTAAGGCCACAATGGGTTGAACTGTACCTGAAAGAAACAGATTACAGATTSATATACTTTGAKACAAAACAAGATATATGCCTACTGAATGTTGAGCAGGTTGACAGKGACTYCCACAACAACTAAGGTAATTTAAAACATGAAATGRTCTATGAACATTGACTAACATCAGCAGTCCTACAAATGTGAACTTTACTCTCATACACAATTCAATAAAGCGTCTCACTAAATAGTAGTGATCAGTTAGAATAATCGGTTTATTGATTAGTTGATCGGAGGTGTTTGAATCAATCACAGATATGAAAAAGGCTGCATTTCCACAGACAGCTGATCTCTCTTTAGTGAGAGCTTTCACATGATGCTAGGCTACCTCAGGAGACACTTTTAAAAAGGTCCAATGCAGCCGTTTTTATCTCAATATCAAATCATTTCTGGGTAACTATTAAGTACGTTATTGTGATTGTTTTCACTTAAAATGGTCCAAAAGAAACACAAATAGAATCTTAGCAAAGAGACTTTTCTCAGGCAATAATTTATCTTGGACTGAGTGGGAGTGGTCTGAGTGGGGAGGGGAAACTGAAAACGGGCTGTTATTGGCAGAGAGGTTTGGAACTCTTTCTTATTGGTCTATTAACTAATTTACCCCATAGTGATGTCACCATGGAAAGACAAAACTCCATCCCACCAAAATAGGCTGAAATGTCACGTGGTCTTTTCAAACCGCTCCAACACTACAATGACATAATCATCATTATCACAATTTCACAGCATTATTCCAACCTCAGTGTGGAAATATAGAACACAGGGGGTAAAAACACATTTTTGACTGCACTGGGCCTTTAATAGTTCTCCTGAACAGTTACCTGCAGACATTTCTTTAAAGCGGCAATCAGCTGTTGAAACAATAACAAAGGCTCCTCTTTTTTTCCTTTCTCTCTTTTAAATTATTGTAACGACCCTGGGTTTATCAGCCCGGAAATCGACGCTGCCGCACGAGCATGCTTTTGCGGCACAATCGCTATCGCGCCGGACCTCGGGCTAGGGGTCGAGGGTTCGAGACCTGCTCCCTGCTGTTTCATTACATTATAAATTATACCCACCCAGATTGTGTACACGACAAGAAGCATATTAAGGCTCAGTGTATCGTTAGAATCACAGGATCCTATCTGATGGTTTTGGGAAACCGGGACCCAACCCGGTTCCATTCTACAGATCCTGTGTATTAGAAAGTAACGTTACAACTGCAAAATCCACATTATCACTAGCTAGTAAACGTACTTACCGCCTGTGTCTCTTGATGTTGATGATATACTAATGATGTACATTAAAAGTGTCCACAACCCGCAGGCCGAATAAGTCTCCATATTGTCCCGTTAAAGACAGAAGTCATGTAGAACTATAGGATCATGTCAATCTATCTGCGACACGATACAGTGACCTGAAACCGCTGAGCTACTGCAACACACTGTCTTATAGTATCCTCTTCCCTCCCAAGTATCCTCCTCTTTACACTCTCTATAGCAAGCATGTATTGTCCACTAAAGAATGTCACCTACGCCCATGCTGCTACAAACACAAACCACACCACGAGAGTTAAACCGCTGAGCTGCTTGTTTCTTGTTTCCCGCTGCTCCAAACACACTGTGCCCTCAACCTGCCGTAACCGCCCCCTTTGGCCCAAACTCTCTTCGCATGTGACCGCCCAGCCACCAATAACTGTAGTGCTCTCTCAACACACACCACCACTCAGCAACAGCCTGTAATGGCTTATATTTTGTGTCTACAACTCAGTGCAACGATTTCGATGTGAAGATAAACATGTTTAAGTTACTTAGCGTTTTATTTTTTAGAAACATCTGTTTAAGGGAATACTTAAGATCCTCAAATCGTGATATTTCAACTGAACATGTTGGTTGTACCAGCCAATCACAATCTCTCTATTGAGACATATTGCAGACTCGTTGAAAAATGTGGTGTTCATCTCCTTAAGAACAAACAGGAGTACATCTCTTTCCATCATTTACCTCAGGATGAAAAACAAGCGTTGCTTGATTTACAATCCGATGGTCAGTCCTTACCTGCCCTGCTGATAAGGGTGGGTTGGTTGTACTCATGGATAGGACTGTTTATGTAAGTGTGTGTCATAGACAACTACTTGACAACACTTTTTACATTAAACTCAGAAGTGACCCCACTGCCCAATCTCAGAATACTATCTTTACTGTCGTAGATGGGTATTTAAGTTCTGGTCAAATCACCCAAAAATAACACGACTTTTGGGCTTTTCAACACCCTAAAATTGCCACTTTCTATACTTTGCCGAAATTACACAAGAATGTTACAAAACCTCCAGGGCACCCTATTGTAGCGGGCATTGATGCAGTAATGGGCCCTCTATCGACTTTTGTTGACTTTTTGGAGTCCCGTAAATGTTCACTGTTTGTCTTCTGTTGCACCACACCCTCCGTATACATCCCACCTTTCATGTGTGAAGGATTAAACCCCTGTCTCACAGCCCTTTGTCTCCTTTTTACAGGATTACAACTCTTTCCCTGCCTTGTCCTACCTGTTGCCTGCTCCTTGACCTATAATAAACTCTGAGACTCGTACTTACTGCCTCCTGTGTCTGCATCTGGATCTTAGCCTGAGCCTTGATATCAGGTGATTGAATATAACAGGTGTGTGTTTATAACTCAGGTGATTGAATATAACAGGTGTGTGTTTA
>NW_019948317.1:0-6963 GCF_002910315.2 Salvelinus sp. IW2-2015
AAGAGAGATCCTCCTGGATATAGCATTGTCCCTATAGTTACAACGTTGTCATTATCCTCCAGATATAGCATTGTCCCTAATTCGTTACCTAACGTTGTCATGATCCTCCTGATAACAGCATTGTCCTATTAGTTATCCTAAAACGTTGTCATTACCTCCTGATATACGCATTGTCCTATAGTTACCTACCGTCTGTCATTATCCCCTGATCTAGCATGTCCTACTAGTTACTACCGTTGTCATATCCTCCTGATATAGCATCTGTCCTATCAGTTACCTAACGTTAGTCATTACCCTCCGATATCACGCATTGTCCTGTAGTTACCTCAGCGTTGGTCATGATCCTCCTGAATACATTGTCCTATAAGATATACCTAATCGTTGTTCATTACCTCCCTATATAGCATTGTCCAGTAGTCTACCTAGCGTCTGTCATGATCCTCCGATATAGCATTGTCCTAATAGTTACCATCATAACGTTGTCATTATTCCATCCTGATATAGCATATGTCCTGTAGTTACCCTATGCTTGTCAATCCTCCTGAATATACATTGGTCCTGTAGTTACCCTAACGTTCTACCATGACCCCTGATATAGCGATTGTCCTTATAGTACCTAAAAACGTTGTCATTTATCCTCCTGAAATACCAAGCATTGTCCGCGTAAGAGTTACCTAACGTTGTCATTCATCTCTCCCTGAATGATAGCATTGTCCTGACTTATCCCTAACGTTCTCTATGACCTCTACCTGAAAATATAGCAATTGTTCCCTAAGTAGTTCCTAACGTTGTCATGAATCCATCCTGATCATAGCTTACAATGCAGTTAACCCGTTAAGCCAATGCTGAGGGAGCACTGGTTGGTCGGACCCATTGAGGTAGTCAAACTGTACATGGAATGTAATAAGTTAAAGGTGACTATGCATATAATGACAACAGAAGTAGAGCAGTTGTAATAAGAGGGGTTGGTGGAGGGGCACACAATGCGAATACGTCCGGGTAGGCCATTTGATACCTGTTTCAGCGAGTCCTTATGGCTGGGGGTAAAAACTGTTGAGAAGCCTGTTTCGGTCCTAGACTTGGCACCCGGTACCCAGCCTTGCCATGCGGTAGTAGACGAGAACACCTCCTATAACTCGGGTGCTGGGGTCTTTGACAATTTTAGGGCCTTCCTCTGACACCGCCTGGTATAGAAGGTCTGGATCGGCAGGAAGCTGGCCCAGTGAAGTACGGGCCATAAAGCACTACCCGCTCTGAAGTGGCCTTGTGAGTCAGCAGGCCCTGAGCAAATTGCCCCACATACAGGCAGGAGCAACCAGTCAGGATGCTCTCGATGTTGCAAGCTTAACACCTTTGAGGCATCATCAAGGACCATGACAAATCATTTTTAGTTTCCTGAGGGGAAATAGCTTGATTGTGCCCTCTTCACACCGACTTGTCTTGGTGTGCCATTGGACCATCTAGTTTCTGTTGGGAGCGACACAAGGCAACTTAAGCTCTCAAGCCTCGCTCCACTCACAGCCCCAGTCTGCCATGACGAACGGGGGCGTGCTCGGTGCTCCTATTGCTGTAGCTCCAGCAACATCTCCTTAGTCCTTGCTTACGTGAGGGATAGGATTGTATATGGCACCAACCCGTACAGAAACAGGAGATAGACTATCTCTCCCTGTCTAGTGGTGTTACTTGTACATCAAGCTGCCTCACTACATAAGAAAACAGGAAGTAATAGACTATCGTACACCAGGGGGTGTAACCGTACATTCAAGCGCCTCACTACAGAATAATCCAGGAAGTAGATGGTTTAGTTTCCTTCCTAGGGGTGTACCTGTACATCAAGACTGCCCAACTCACAGAAAACAGGAAGTAGATGGTTTAGTGTCCTGTCCTATACGGGGGTCGTACCTGTACACATCAAGCTGCCTCACTACACGAAACTAGGAATAGATGGTTTATGTGTCCTGTCTATGGGTGTACCTGTAACATCAAGCTGCCTCACTAACCAGCAAACGCGAAAACGTAGAGGTTTACGTGTCCCTGTCTATGGGCGCTGTACCTACATCAACGCTGCTCGCTAACAGACAACATGAAGTAGACTAGATGTCCAGGGGGTGTACCTGTACATCAAGCTGCCTCACTACAGAAACAGGAAGTAGACTAGGGTCCTGTCCAGGGAGTGTACCTGTACACCTGCTTCAGTCTACAGAAACACGAGATAGACTCCTGCTCCTATGAGCTGTTCCAGCTAGTATTAGCCAAGACGTGTGGAAGGCTACTTACTTCCTTACACACTGATACCAGCCCGAAAAAAATACGGTAATACAGCACTTCACAGAATAGTTATTAGATAGTAGTTGAGCTATTACACCACCACCAATGTTAAAATGAAGACACACTTAGAAAACCCATCTACCAAGACACAAGAGAACTGCAGGGCTAAATTAGTATGGCTACAACAAGTTAGCATCTGTCCCAATTGGCAGCCTTATTCCCTATAGAGTGCAAAACTTTTGACCGTTTACATCTTGGTCATTTAGCAGAAACTCTTAACCATAGCGACTTCCTGTCAGTGCATTTCACTGAGTTAGATAAAGCAAACAGGAGTTGTTCTGGCTCAGACACGGCTTACTTACTTTACATGAGAAACAATGGTCCCACTTTCACACCCTCATCAGTAGATAACAAAGGCTTTTAGTCATCTAGATATGTGTATCAACCTACTGGTCAAAAGAAGTGCACTACGTAGGAAATAGAGTGCCATTTGGTATTTAGCCAAAGTTAGTAGTTGATAGATGGTATTGCTGACTGACCACTCTTTCTCCTCCCCTGACAGACAGTTCCTGTGGAGCTTCCGGCTGCCTGGCGAGGCCCAGAAGATCGACCGCATGATGGAGGCTTTCGCCCAGAGATACTGCCAGTGCAACCCTGGCGTATTCCAGTCCACAGGTAGGACCACGGGCTTGGACCTCAGTACCAGGCATGTAGTGAAGGGTCAAGGCGATTTACACTAAAGCATTGTTAGCGCTAGGGTTACCACCTGTCATGGTGATGACAAATACTATTCAAAGTCATTTAAAATACTTAATCTGCGCTTGATTGAGCTTGCCTGGCTTTATGGACCAATAGAATAGTCCCAATACTCCAAACCCCTCCCACCTGGTACTCTAGACAGACAAAAGCAAACACTAAAAGTATTTGAAAGATTTCTAATAGCATGTGAACCCAGGCCTGGTGCGGTATGTGAACCCAGGCCTGGTGCGGTATGTGAACCCAGGCCTGGTGGTGCGTGTGTGAAACCAGGCCCTGGTCGGTGTCGTGAACCCAGGCCTGGTGCGGTGTGTGAACCCGGCCTGGTGCGGTGTTGATACCCAGGTCCTGGTGCAGGTTGTGTGAACCAGGCCTGGTGCAGAGTGTGTGACAGCGTCGGGTGTGCCCAGCGGTCGGTGTGTGCCCGGCTATGGTGGTGAACCCAGGTCCTGGTGGCGGTATGTGAACCAGGTTCTGGGTGCGTGTATTGAACCCAGGTCTGTGCGGTGGTGAACAGTCGGGGAGTGAACCAGGCCTGTGCGGTGTGTGAACCAGTCTGGTGCGGTATGTGAACCCAGGCCTGTGTTGCGGCTTGTTGAAACCCGAGCCTCTGCGGTAGTAAACCAGGTCTGTGCGGTGTGTCTGAACCCAGGCCTGGTGCGGTGTGTGAACCCAGGCCTGGTGCGGTGTGTGAACCCAGGCCTGGTGCGGTGTGTGAACCCAGGTCTGGTGCGGTGTTTACGTGAAGGGGGTTTGGTGTGTTCACAGGGACATCATGTCCATGGCAGACGGCTGCTTGTTACATGGATGCAGATGGATGTGAATAATTCATGGTCTTCTCTCTCTGAGACAAACAGGACAGATAATGGAAAGTGCTACTGCTGTGTCAGCCAGCCTCTGACCACATTGTCTCTCTGCGCACGCCTGCATACACGCATGCACACACCACACACACATATGCACACACCGCACGCATTCAAACATGCATGCACAAAGGCACGTTCACACACACACACACACACACTGAGAGTCACACACACTGAGAGACACACACACACACTGAGCGACACACACACACACTGAGCGACACACACGCTGAACGACACACACACACACACTTAGCGACACACACACACTTAGCGACCAACACACTCTTTCATGCCGGTCCACCTCACTCTCGTCCTTAACATGGTCTCTGTCTCTCTCTCTGAATCTAGTCCCCTGTCCTTTAAGATCCAGTCATTTACATTTTTGATCCTATTGTCCCGGAGAATCTTGTCAGAAGTTGTCATGGTAACACTTTATATTTGCGAGCACTGCAGCTGACCATCAACCACTCTGGTATAAATTGTGTGTTGGGGAAAAATAAACATCCACTCCTATATTCAAGTGTCCAATAACAGTGTTTTGGTTGTAATGGAGACAGTACCTTTTGTTTCTGGGACTGTGTCCAGGCATCTATCTGTATGACAATGTTGGAGTCCCAAATTGCAAATGTGTGCCTGAATGCTTGTGTGTGTCTGTATGTATGTGTGTGTGTGTGTGTGTGATTTCCTCCAGACACCTGTTACATCCTGTCGTTTGCCATCATCATGCTGAACACCAGCCTCCACAACCCCAACGTGAAGGACAAGCCGGCGGTGGAGCGCTTCATCTCCATGAACAGAGGAATCAACGATGGAGGAGACCTTCCAGAGACCGCTGCTCAGGGTGTGTGAACAAGAGACATCAACGAGGCCTCTCATCCCCCTGCCCCAGGGGTCCTCTACCTTCCTCTCCATCTCTCTTGTCCATCCCTCCATCTCACTCCGATCCCATCAGATCCCCCTGCCTCTACCTTCCTCTCCATCTCTCTGTCCATCCCTCCATCTCACTCCTGATCCCATCAGATCCCCCGTGCCTCTACCTTCCTCTCCATCTCTCTGTCCATCCCTCCATCTCACTCCTGATCCCATCAGATCCCCCTGCCTCTACCTTCCTCTCCATCTCTCTGTCCATCCCTCCATCTCACTCCTGATCCATCAGATCCCCCTGCCTCTACCTTCCTCTCCATCTCTCTGTCCATCCCTCCATCTCACTCCTGATCCCATCAGATCCCCCTGCCTCTACCTTCTCTCTCCATCTCTCTGTCCATCCCTCCATCTCACTCCTGATCCATCAGATCCCCCTGCCCCAGGGTCCTCTACCTTCCTCTCCATCTCTCTGTCCATCCCTCCATCTCACTCCTGATCCCATCAGATCCCCCTGCCTCTACCTTCCTCTCCATCTCTCTGTCCATCCCTCCATCTCACTCCTGATCCCATCAGATCCCCCCTCCTCTACCTTCCTCTCCATCTCTCTGTCCATCCCTCCATCTCACTCCTGATCCCATCAGATCCCCCTGCCCCAGGGGTCCTCTACCTTCCTCTCCATCTCTCTGTCCATCCCTCCATCTCACTCCTGATCCCATCAGATCCCCCTGCCTCTACCTTCCTCTCCATCTCTCTGTCCATCCCTCCATCTCACTCCTGATCCCATCAGATCCCCCTGCCTCTACCTTCCTCTCCATCTCTCTGTCCATCCCTCCATCTCACTCCTGATCCCATCAGATCCCCCTGCCCCAGGGGTCCTCTACCTTCCTCTCCATCTCTCTGTCCATCCCACCATCTCACTCCTGATCCCATCAGATCCCCCCTGCCTCTACCTTCCTCTCCATCTCTCTGTCCATCCCTCCATCTCACTCCTGATCCCATCAGATCCCCCTGCCCCAGGGGTCCTCTACCTTCCTCTCCATCTCTCTGTGTCCATCCCTCCATCTCACTCCTGATCCCATCAGATCCCCTGCCGTCTACCTTCCTCTCATCTCTCTGTCCATCCCTCCATCTCACTCCTGATTCCCATCAGATCCCCCTGCCCCAGGGGTCCTCTACCTTCCTCTCCATCTCTTCTGTCCATCCCTCCATCTCACTCCTGATCCCATCAGATCCCCTGCCTCTACCTTCCTCTCCATCTCTCTGTCCATCCCTCCATCTCACTCCTGATCCCATCAGATCCCCCTGGTCCTTACCTTCCTCTTCCATCTCTCTGTCTCCATCCCTCCATCCTCACCTTCCCCTGATCCCATCAGATTCCCCCTGCGCCAGGGGTCCTCTACCTTCCTCTTCCATCTCTCTGTCCATCCCCCATCTCACTCCTGATCCCATCAGATCCCTGCCCTCTCACCTTCCTCTCCATCTCTTCTGTCCATCCCTCCTCATCTCACTCCTGATTCCCATTCAGATCCCCCTTGCCCCAGGGGTCCTCTACCTTCCTCCTCATCTCTCTGTCCATCCCTCTCATCTCAATCCGATCCCATCAGATCCCCCTGCCTCTACCTTCCTCTCCATCTCTCTGCCATCCCCCATCTCACTCCTGATCCCATCAGATCCCCCTGCCTCTCCTTCCTCTCCATCTCTCTGTCCATCCCTCCAGTCTTTCACTCCTGATCCATCAGATCCCCCTGCCCCAGGGGTCCTCTACCTTCCTCTCCATCTCTCTGTCCATCCCTCCATCTCACTCCTGATCCCATCAGATCCCCCTGCCCTCTTACCTCTTCCATCTCTCTGTCCATCCCTCCATCTCACTCCTGATCCCATCAGTCCCTGCCCAGGGGTCCTCTACCTTCCTCTCCATCTCTCTGTCCATCCCTCCATCTCACTCCTGATCCCATCAGATCCCCCTGCCCCAGGGTCCTCTACCTTTCCTCTCCATCTCTCTGTCCATCCCTCCATCTCACTCCGTGTCCCATCGATCCCCCTGCCCGGTCCTCTACCTTCCTCTCCATCTCTCTGCTCCATCCTCCATCTCACTCCTGATCCCATCAGATCCCCTGCGCGGTCTACCTCCTCTCCATCTCTCTTGTCCATCCACCATCTCAATTCGTGTTATCTTGCTATTTCTCAACCTCCTAGTCGTCTCTCT
>NW_019948317.1:7554-16303 GCF_002910315.2 Salvelinus sp. IW2-2015
GGCCAGGGGTCTCACTCGCATGATCCCATGGCGGACCCTGTTTTTTGTTTTGTTTTGTTTTGCCCCAGGGTCCTCTACCTTCCTCTCCATCTCTCTGTCCATCCCTCCATCTCACTCCTGATCCCATCAGATCCCTGCCCAGGGTCCTCTACCTTCCTCTCCATCTCTCTGTCCATCCCTCCATCTCACTCCTGATCCCATCAGATTCCCCTGCCCCAGGGGTCCTCTACCTTCCTCTCCATCTCTCTGTCCATCCCTCCATCTCACTCCTGATCCCATCAGATCCCCCTGCCCCAGGGGTCCTCTACCTTCCTCTCCATCTCTCTGTCCATCCTCCATCTCACTCCTGATCCCATCAGATCCCCTGCCCCAGGTCCTCTACCTTCCTCTCCATCTCTCTGTCCATCCCTCCATCTCACTCCTGATCCCATCAGATCCCCTGCCCCAGGGGTCCTCTACCTTCCTCTCCATCTCTCTGTCCATCCCTCCATCTCACTCCTGATCCCATCAGATCCCCTGCCCCGTGTCCTCTACCTTCCTCTCCATCTCTCTGTCCATCCCTCCATCTCACTCCTGATCCCATCAGATCCCCTGCCCCAGGGGTCCTCCTACCTTCCTCTCCATCTCTCTGTCCATCCCTCCATCTCACTCCTGATCCCATCAGATCCCCCTGCCCCAGGGGTCCTCTACCTTCCTCTCCATCTCTCTGTCTCTCTCTGTCCTCAAGTCTTAGTGTTATTCTCTCCTCCCCACAGAACCTGTATGACAGCATCAAGAACGAGCCCTTCAAAATCCCTGAGGACGACGGGAACGATCTCACACACACCTTCTTTAACCCAGACCGGGAGGGCTGGCTGCTTAAACTGGGTGAGCGGGACCAGACGCTGAAATAACCTTAAGAACATTTAAATAACGTTGAAGCATTGAACTAATGTTGAAATAACTGTTGTACAGTTAGAAATCCCAAAGGTCTGTATCCTCTCCAATCCTCACCAATATTACTGTGCCCATCGATGACTGTGTTTATGACTGTCTACCATGGTAAGGAAGGTGTGATGGATCAGACTGAAACAGAGGTCTACGTACTGACCAATGGGCCCATCTTGATCAGACTGTGTGTGTGTGTGTGTGTGTGTGTGTGTGTGTGTGACAGAGTGGGATTGTGTGTTCAGTCCATATACAGTATTTGAGGGGCCCCTGCCCACCCCCAATGCATTATGGATGAGGCCCTGAGATCAGACATGTGGAGGGCTTTCAATAATGCACGACTAGGCATATTCATACACTCACTCACACATAGACGCACACACACTCATACCTACACATGATACACCGACAGACGGACAGATGCACATTGTGTAGATAGAGGGACAACCTGTACAGTGGAGTATAAACCAGTGAACACACGACGACGAAGACAACGCTTCCTTCCCCTCTAATGTTACCATGACTCTTCCAGGACATCCCAATGATCAGTCTTCCAGCAAAGAGAACCACATTATGTCCTGTGATCTAACCGAGACGTAGGGACTTCCTAGTTCTCCACCCTGTCTGCTTCCCAGTGGATCTTACTGTTTGGATGAATTCACAATGACTCTGATATAAATTCACAATGATCTGGGCCATGTTCATTAGGCACAAAATGTTTTGCAACAGAAAATGAACATATGCGTTTCTTATTGGATAAGTCCAGGTAGTGCCTCGCTGTTTCGTTCCATTTTCTCCCATTTGGTGCCTAATGAACAGGACCCTGAACTGGAATTGAAACCCTTAATCAGTGAGTCTTTCCCACCCTTCCAGTAACATGACGGATTTGGGTGGAAGATGAAATAATTGGCCTGAAAGAACTGGGGCCCAAGAGGAGGTGCTGTGCAATGCGTTGCTTTACACAAGTTGGCACCAGTGTAACAATGCATTGAACTCAAATGATTTGGGGTGAGCAGAAGCCCCCTCTGGTGGTTGTTAATGTACTGCAGGATAACTCCTCTTAACCCAGAGCTTTATATTGAGAAATATARATATTAATCTAAATAAGACTGATCGGTTTTCATCAAATCTGATAATATAACCATGTAAACTGATTAATTTAAATATCAAAATGCCTTTTTGAAGGCCTGTTCCTCCGAGTGCCAACATTGTAAACCAGTGCATCGAGCCACTCCTCCAATCAGATGAGCAAGAAGTGGTGCTATGATTTCTTTTTATAATTTAATTTGATTTTTGTTTTCTTTTTCTTCCTCGTTTGTTTGTTTGCTCCATGATTTTGGCTGTTGTCTTTCCTCAGGAGGTATGTACATCTGCTCTTCCCAAAAACTAGTTCATCTTCTCAGCTCTTCGGTGCTTTCGGTGGTCCGCCATTGCTTCCGTTCTCCTTAATTTATTTCCGTTCTACGCTTCGAACGTTTTTTTGTTGTTATTTGTGTATTTTGTTGCTGTTGGGTTTCCTTGTTCCGCCATCATCGACTGAATCTAGTATTAATTGTATGTTTGTATGTTTGTTGGTCTTCCATTGAGCTGGTGGTTTGTCCACGTGCTTCTCTCTCTCTCTCTGTATTGGTCGCCGGGCGGTTGCTAGGTGCTTTGCCTGGTTAGGCCGCTCGGGGAACAACATGGTGGCCATTTTGTTTTGTGCCCGCCGTAGTGAAGAGTTTGACCTCTCTGTTATGCTGTGGTGATTTACCTTTTCAGTCTCCGTGTTTTGGTGGGCTGCAGTATTCCTCTTTCTAGAGAGAGCACGACAAAGGGTTTGAAGACAGTTCTACGAATCTAAGTAGTTTTGAATTAGCAACCAATTAGCTACCATTAAGGAACCTATTGAAAATTGACCAGCATTTTAGATTGTGAATATTAAATCATGTTAGAACTCTCCTTCTCAGAAGTTCTGGCTGACAAGAACAATGTCTGCTGTTGTTAGCTCTTTAATGGGATCATATGAGGGGAATACTGCAGCTACACCAACTGGCTCCAGCTCTGCTCTCTCCGTCATGCTGATAATGGACCTGAAGGGTGATGGTGTGGCTTTGGCCTGGGCTGGTGTGGCTTTGGTCTGGCTTTGGCCTGGTCTGGCTTTGGTCTGGCTTTGGCCCGGTCTGGCTTTGGTCTGGCTTTGGCCTGGTCTGGCTTTGGTCTGGCTTTGGCCCGGTCTGGCTTTGGCTTGGCCTGGCTTTGGCTTGGTGCAGACATGGGTTCAAATAACATTTGTTTTCTTCCAAATACTTCAGCAGCGCTTGATTGAGCTTGCCTGGCACCTGGCACAATGGAACCAAAAGTGCAAAACCCTCCAGGCAGGATCACTCAAACACTCAAACTATTTGAAATAAAACAACTACTATGATCCCAGGTCTGGTCTGGACTGGACTGGTCTGGTCTGGACTGGTCTGATGTGGTGCTGGACTGGACTGGTCTGGTGTGGTGCTGGACTGGTCTGGACTGCAGTGAGGTGGGTGTGGGGAGAATGGAGAATGGGGGATGTGTGTTGAGAAGGGGAGGTTAGGAGGGGAGTGGGGACTGGGTGCTATCTATGGAACAATGCATAAGTGRACTACATGATTAGTGTTTAGAATATAGGCTACATTCTAGCTAGTGTGTTTAGGAATAGAGATTGAATCATCTGATAGGACCAAGGAAAGCACATTTTACTTGTCATGTAAATCCTGAGGTCTTCCTCATCAATTTAAAAGGAATTTTGACAWCCAAGTTGCCCCTGTTAATCACAGTATGATACAATTATAAAATKKATTTTATCTGACTTGAAGCTGGTGGTCGAAAGAGACTAGTGCTGAAAATGTCCTGGGTCATGTTCAGTGGGGCACAGCATTGCAAAACAAAAATCTGCTTTCTTATTGAACAAATTCAGCTGTTACAGTACCTCACTGTTTCACTCCATTTCAAAACATTCTCTCATTACTAAACATGACCCAGGTCCCTCCTAACCTTCACTGTTCTGACCCCCCTGTGCATGGGCGATCGCTCCTCCTCCACTCCTCCCCAGCCCGGCACCCCCTGACCTGCCGGCACCGCCCAACAAAAATCTCCTTGGGCAAAGCCGCCTTGTCTGGGACATTTTTTGCCAGGGTCCTCGCTCTCTGAGTGACTGACAGGAACTGAAGTGGTCAACCAATCATCAATCAATCACAATCTCCTCCAAGCCAATCAACTGTCATATCATCAGCTGTGAGATTCTGCCATTTGTCTCTARATGACTRTGTCTGTCAAAAGTGTCGTTTCAACATTCATATGTCACGTTCTGAGGACAAGATGACGATAACACAGTGACAAAATGGCGGCAAGGAGAACGTGTTTGTGGTCATGTTCCAATGTCCATACTAGCCCACTACTTAGAATACCTGCTCAATACCACCGGATGTTGGTGGCACCTTAATTGGGGAGGACAGGCTCATGGTAATGGCTGGAGCAGAATCGGTGGAATGGTATCAAATACATCAAACACATACACATGGTTTCCATGTGTTTTATGCCATTCCATTGGCTCCGTTCCAGACAATATTATGAGCCTTCCTCCATCAGCAGCCTCCATTGTCTCATACTAAGAAGTGTGCTGGTATGTGGATATCGGGACGGCGAGCGTGTCCTCTCATGACCCTGTAGTGTGATAGATGATCATATACATTTGCATCGCTGCTATATGATCAATACAAGTGTGTCTTTCTGACCTGTTGGGATCAACACTTCTGTTAGATGTGGTCCACAACACTTCTCTTCTGTCTTGGTAGATGGTTTTCTTAGTGTCTTCATACTAACATTGGTGGCGGTGTAACAGCTCAACGACCTTGGCACTTTCAGTAGGGCCAGACATTGAACAGCCAGACATGGATTTATGTCATCATGTTGATTTGTCTTTAATCAAAAATGGTGTTTTCTCCTGGAGCATGTAGGTGTGTGTCCATGTACACGTGTATCCATACCATTTAGTTTTGATGGAGGGTATTTAGACTTAGAGAGGCAAAAGGGGTCCCTTAAACGGACAGAAATATTGTCAAGAAATGACCTAATTAGACAGAAAGGTGTCTTCAGACAATAAATTGACTGGTGTTTATATCATATATCACTGTGAATACGGCCAATGTTCAAGACAAAACTCTAATGTGACATGACATTAGCAACATATCTTCCATAGTGTATTTAACGACTTCCCTTTACTAGTTAAAACAGGAAGTTCCAGCCAGAGATGCCCATAGAGTGAGTAGCCAACTAGCATATCTCCAGGCTAGCTCCAGTTTCCTGCCCCCCTGACACTGTTTATCAGCATCTTCTCCTCCCAGCGTGGGCTAGCTGCCATCTGCTGCTGTGATCAGTTTCTCCCTAACAGGAAGTGGGAGTGGCGGTGGGGTCGGGGTCTGCCACAGATCACTGAGCTGCTGAGTTAACCAGAGACACCCCGCCGGGTGTGAAAGAGGCAAAGGATTGGAGCCAATTGTTAGTAGTACTATTTCACATTCCCCATAGTAGCATCTCATTAACTCTTGGAGGTCTAACTTTTAACAAGTGTTTGGTTTTATATCCAGCTGTTGATCTCCTTTAGAGGTTGTCTACACTGAAGGCTGTTTATCTCCTTTAGAGGTTGTCTACTCTGAGAGGCTGTTTATCTCCTTTAGAGGTTGTCTACTCTGAGAGGCTGTTTATCTCCTTTAGAGGTTTCTACTCTGAAGGCTGTTATCTCCTTTAGAGGTTGTCTACTCTGAGAGGCTGTTTATCTCCTTTAGAGGTTGTCTACTCTGAGAGGCTGTTATCTCCTTTAGAGGGCTGTTTTATCTCCTTTAGAGGTTGTCTACTCTGAGAGGCTGTTTATCTCCTTTAGAGGTTGTCTACTCTGAGAGGCTGTTTATCTCCTTTAGAGGTTGTCTACTCTGAGAGGCTGTTTATCTCCTTTAGAGGTTGTCTACTCTGAGAGGCTGTTTATCTCCTTTAGAGGTTGTCTACTCTGAGAGTGTTTATCTCCTTTAGAGGTTGTCTACTCTGAGAGGCTGTTTATCTCCTTTAGAGGTTGTCTACTCTGAGAGGCTGTTTATCTCCTTTAGAGGTTGTCTACTCTGAGAGGCTGTTTATCTCCTTTAGAGGTTGTCTACTCTGAGAGGCTGTTTATCTCCTTTTAGAGGTTGTCTACTCTGAGAGGCTGTTTATCTCCTTTAGAGGTTGTCTACTCTGAGAGGCTGTTTATCTCCTTTAGAGGTTGTCACTCTGAGAGGCTGTTTATCTCCTTTAGAGGTTGTCTACACTGAGAGGCTGTTTATCTCCTTTAGAGGTTGTCTACTCTGAGAGGCTGTTTATCTCCTTTAGAGGTTGTCTACTCTGAGAGGCTGTTATCTCCTTTAGAGGTTGTCTACTCTGAGAGGCTGTTTATCTCCTTTAGAGGTTGTCTACACTGAGAGGCTGTTGATCTCCTTTAGAGGTTGTCTACTCTGAGAGGCTGTTTATCTCCTTTAGAGGCTGTTTATCTCCTTTAGAGGTTGTCTACTCTGAGAGGCTGTTTATCTCCTTTAGAGGCTGTTGATCATCCTTTAGAGGTTGTCTACTCTGAGAGGCTGTTTATCTCCTTTAGAGGCTGTTATCTCCTTTAGAGGTTGTCTACTCTGAGAGGCTGTTTATCTCCTTTAGAGGTTGTCTACTCTGAGAGGCTGTTTATTCTCCTTTAGAGGTTGTCTACTCTGAGAGGCTGTTTATCTCCTTTAGAGGTTGTCTACTCTAAGAGGCTGTTTATCTCCTTTAGAGGTTGTCTACTCTGAGAGGCTGTTTATCTCCTTTAGAGGTTGTCTACTCTGAGAGAGACTGTAAGTCCTGAGTCGCCTATACTGAGGACCTACAGAGGAGAGGTGGGACAGTTAAAATGAGCACTCAGGTTTCAGACAGTATTAACATGATATACTGTTTCTGTCTAATCTATAAGGCTAAGGGCCTGACAGAGCCGAGCCGAACCAAGCTGTACTGATCTGGCCCGGTTATGCATCACCATAGTTGCTGGAACCATTCTGAAAGGAAAATGTGAAAAGAACATATCGGCGCCAACAGGTCGGCACAATAATGCTAGAAAGGCGATTACAGAATACCTTGGTCTTATCAAAGCCCAGTTTAGGCAACAGAACTCCTCTGTAATCTCATTGCTTCTCACTCATCTAGAGTAGAATAACTGGTTGTCGTAGATGCTATGGTGTGGGTTGCGGAGGAGCATGGTACTGTACGGGGCTGGTTGTCTAGATGCTATGGTGTGGGTCTGCCGAGGAGCATGGTACTGTACGGGGCTGGTTGTCCTAAATGCTATGGTGTGGTTGCCGGAGGAGCGTGGTACTGTACGGGCTTGATGGGGAATGTAGGGAGATAGGAGTTGTAATTCTATACCTGGTATCTGCCTGTCTGTCTATCCATGCGTCTGTCTGCCTGTCTGCTGCTCTCCTCTGCTGTCCGGTGGCCCGTCCCTCTCTTTCTCTCTCTCACCCTGAGTCTGGCTAACACCGTCTCTCTATTCCTCAGGGGGACGCGGTCAAGACCTGGAAGAAGAAGATGGTTCATTCTCACGGACAACTGTCTGTATTACTTTTGAGTACACCCACTGTAAGTACAACTGTCAGTATTACTTTGATACACCACTGTAAGTACAACTGTCTGTATTACTTTGAGTACACCCACTGTAAGTACAGCTGTCTGTATTACTTTGAGTACACCACTGTAAGTACAACTGTCTGTATTACTTTGAGTACACCACTGTAAAGTACAACTGTCTGTATTACTTTTGAGTACACCACTGTAAGTACAACTGTCTGTATTACTTTGAGTACACCACTGTAAGTACAACTGTCTGTTTACTTTGACTACACACTGTAAGTTACTGGACTGGAATTGGAAGCCATCGGTTATCATGTTCAATTCAATGTATCTTAAAATGTCTGCACAACAGGCAACAATAAATACATGTCTATTATGATGGATATTACAGTTGCAAGTTACAACACATTGTCCCACTGTAACCTGCTCTGTTTGTGTACTCGTTCACTGCTTCTGCTGCGTATTCATCGGGTGCAGGTAGCCTAGCGGTTAAGAACGTTGTGCCAGTAACCGAAACGTTGCTGGTTCGAAGCCCCGAGCCGAAAAATCTGTCGATGGTGCCCTTGAGCAAGGCACTTAACCCTAATTGCTCCTGTAACCCACTCTGGATAAGAGTGTTTTAAATGAACTATTAAACATGTCAAAAAAAATATTCAGAGTAATGGTCATTAACACGCGATATTCCATTCACAATTAAAATCATAGATAATAGTCGTAATATCCCTTTGTAGACACCACATGTTGTAGTGTAATATCCCTTTAGTAACACCACATGTTGTTAGTGTTAATATCCCTTTAGTAACACCACATGTTGTAGGTGTTATATCCCTTTACGTAAACACCAACATGTTGTAGTTAATTACCCTTTCAGTTAAACCACCACATGTTGTAGTGTAATATCCCTTTTAGTAACACCACACATGTTGTAGTGTAATATCCCTTTAGTAACACCATGTTGTAGTGGAATATCCCTTTACTAACACCACATGTTGTAGTGGTAATATCCCTTTACAACACCACATTTGTATGTGTAATATTCCCTTTTAGTAACACCACATGTTGTAGTGTAATATCCCTTTACTAACACCACATGTTGTAGTGTAATATCCCTTAGATAAACCACATTGTAACCTTAACACCATGTTGTTAGTGTAATATCCCTTTTGTAACACACATGTTGTAGTTGTAAGTA
>NW_019948318.1:0-3070 GCF_002910315.2 Salvelinus sp. IW2-2015
CAGAAGTGGCATCATTTGCATGGGTTTGACACCCCAAACGTCTCGTCTCCGTGCCCTCTCTGTATCTGGCTGGTGGCGGCGCTGCCGTCCGTGCCAATTTAAAGGGGTGGACCAGGTGCCACCTCGCAGGTGGTCTTATAATCCCTGTGAAGATCCCACTTCATTAAGGAATCTGTTTCATGTGGCCGTTGGCTGCTTGATTAATCTCCCACGCCACAGTCTCAGATTATGCCAAGTCAGACCGTGATAAGACACACGGTTGACCTATGTCACACGGAGAAGATGTTGTGTTGCCAGATCCAACGTGTTCAGGAGGAATAATGGGACACTTCAGTAAGAAATAGCATGCACGTCTGGATGATGTTCATGAAGGGTTGAAATAAGCCGGGAGACAAAGCTGATATTTATTCAGACTAACAAAGTTTTCAGTCTAATTCTCTAACGTTTGGTCCTCCAATCTCAAAATGACAATATAATATACAGTATGATATACAGTAGGCTATACTAGGCTATACAGTTTGATATACAGTAGAACATACAGTAGGATTTACAGTAGGGCATACAGTAGGATATACAGTAGAACATACAGTAGGATATACAGTAGGATATACAGTAGGATTTACAGTAGGATATAGAATAGGACATACAGTAGGATATACAGTAGGATATACAGTAGGATTTACAGTAGGGCATACAGTAGGATATACAGTAGGATATACAGTAGGACATACAGTAGGACATACAGTAGGATATACAGTAGGATATACAGTAGGGCATACAGTAGGATATACAGTAGGACATAGAGTAGGATATACAGTAGGACATACAGTGGGATTTACAGTAGAACATACAGTAGGATATACAGTAGGACATAGAGTAGGATATACAGTACGATATACAACATGACATAGAGTAGGATATACAGTATGACATAGAGTAGGATATACAGTAGGACATAGAGTGGGATTTACAGTAGAACATACAGTAGAATATACAGTAGGATTTACAGTAGGATATGCAGTAGGATATACAGTAGGATATACAGTAGGATATACAGTACGATATACAACATGACATAGAGTAGGATTTACAGTAGAACATACAGTAGGATATACAGTAGGATATACAGTAGGACATACAGTAGGACATAGAGTAGGATATACAGTAGGATATATAATAGGATATACAGTAGGATATATAATAGGATATACAGTAGGATATACAGTAGGACATAGAGTGGGATATACAGTAGGACATATTGATCATCTAATAGCCAGGCATAACAAAGCAACAATATCATGTCGGAAGATTTGAACCCTCATCTCTTAAATACAGTAAGTCTGTGCTGTAGGTGCCAGTAGATGGGGTTTACTAGATGTAATGTGTTAGGACTACTGTGAATGGTCTTTACTGTGTAATGTCTGTCATGGTATTTAACAATGAGCTGCTACAACTTGCCTTGGCAGACTCCAGACCACCCACACATCCTATCAGATGTGACATTTAGTTATAGTATTGGCCTCACTTGTTCTCTATAATTTTCCTCTCAGTATTATAGCTATTATCCTCCAAGGAGACAGAGAGCCCTGCTGCACGTCATTCCTCCTGGGGAGAGAAGTTGTGCCACCGGAGGGCTGGGGTTCTGGTGTCTCCAAGGAGACAGAGAGGAACAGAGAGAACACTGCAACGTCAGTCCTCCTGGGAGAGAAGGTGTGCCACCGGAGAGCTTGGGTTCTGGTGTCTCAAGGAGACCAAGAGCCCCTGTCTGACGTCGTTCCTCCTGGGGAGAGAAGTATTGTGCCACCGGAGCTGGTTCTGGTGTCTCCAAAAAGGAGACAGAGAGGCCCCGCGTGCACGTCAGTTCCTCCGGGGCAGAGGAGAGAAAGTTGTGCCACCGGAGGCGGGTTTCTGGTTGCTCCAAGGAGACAGAGAGCCCTGTCTGCACGTCAAATACTACAACCGTTCCTCCTAATATTGCGGGATGAGATTGCCACCGGAGGCTGAGGTGCTGGTTGATAATCTCCAAGGAGACAGAAGCCCTTGCTGCACGTCACAATCTCCTCCTCCTGGGCGGGAGAGAAGTTGTTGCACACCGAAGGCTATCCATAGGGCTGGGGTATTCTGGATGTCTCCAAGGAGACAGAGACCCTGCTGCACGTCGTTTTCCTCCCGGGGGAGAGAGAAGTACTGTGCCACCGGAGGCTGGGGTTCTGTCTGTCTCCAAGGAGACAGAGAGCCCTACTGCACGTCTTCCTCCTGGGGGGTAGAGAAGATCTTCCTTTGGGTTGCCACCGGAGGGCTGGCGGTTATCGCGGTTGTCTTTGCTAGTTGTCTCCAAGGAAGAGAGCCCTGGCATTGGCCAACGACGTTCGTTTCCTCTAAAGCGGGGAGAAGAAGTGCCACCAGGGGGCTGGGGCTGGTGTCCCAAAGGAGACAGAGAGCCCTGTCTGCACGCGTTTCCTCGGGGAGAGAAGTGGCCCACCGATAGGCTGGGGTTCTGGCTCAAGGAGACAGAGAGCCCTGGTCTGCCAACGTTGTGTGCCTCTGGGGAGAGAAGTTGTGCCCCGGAGGGCTGGGTCTGGTTGTCTCCAAGGAGACAGAGAGCCCGTGCTGCACGTCGTTCCTCCTGGGACCACGGAGAAAAGTCTGCCACCGGAGGGCTGGGGTTCTGGTGTCTCCAAGGAGAGAACAGAGAGCCCTCAGCACGTTGTGTTCCTCCTGAAAGGGAAGAGAAGTTGTGCACCAGAGTTGTGCCTCCTGCTGTAGGATCAGCAGAATATGTGTGCCATATTTAATGGTGGCATGGCAGCGAAGAAGAGAATTGGACCATTTTAGCTAGGGGCAGTACAGATAGTGTACCAATTTAAGCTGGGGCAGCAGAGATATGTACCATATTTAAGGCGGCAGCAGGAGATATGTACCGTATTTAAGGCTGGGGCAGCAGAGATATGTACCATATTTTTAAAGCTGGGGGCGCAGCAAGATGCTACCTATGTAAGCTGGGGAAGCAGAGATATTTTGTACCATATTTAAGGCTGGCAGCAGAGGATAATTACCATATTTAAGGCTG
>NW_019948318.1:10915-18689 GCF_002910315.2 Salvelinus sp. IW2-2015
ACACACAAGGGTTAAAGAGTAGTCAGAATAATAGGGTGCGCAGGCTTTCAGTCTGTAAATGAGTGTGAACAAGTTCTTCCTGCAGCAAAAGTCTTTGGCATGGTGTCGACGTGTTGAAATCATAGACGGTGTCTCTAGTACAGTATGGAATAGACATGCAAAGTGGAGTGTAAATATTCAAACCTCGGTTCCCTCAACTACTACTGAGAAACGCCAGCTGTCTCCAACAGCACAAACAAACGTCCTGTCTGGACCAACTGAACTACTACTGAAGAAACGCAGGCTGTCTCCCACTGCACAAACACGTCCTGTCTGGACCAACTGAACCACGGTAACAAGCAGGAGCGGTAGCCTGCTAATTATTACCCCTCACACAGAGGAGCTGAGGAGAGCCCTTGAGGAGCAGAAGTACTGTCTACGTCTACAGAGGACTGTCAAATGTTACTGTTCTAGCTCAGACTGTCAATGTTACTGTCAGCTACAGGACTGTCAATGTTACTGTCTAGCTACAGGACTGTCATGTTACTGTCTATACAGTACTGTCAATGTTACTGTCTATCTACAGGACTGTCATTTACTGTCTATACTACAGACTGTCAATGTTACTGTCTATCTACAGGACTGTCAAATGTTACTGTCTATCTACAGGACTGTCAATGTACTGTCTATCTACAGGACTGTCAATGTTACTGTCAGTTACAGTACTGTACTGTCAATGTTACTGTCTATCTACAGACTGTCAATGTTACTGTTCTATCTACAGGACTGTCAATGTTACTGTCTTAGCTACAGGACTGTCAATGTTACTGTCTAGCTACAGGACTGTCAATGTTACTGTCTATCTAACAGTACTGTCAATCGTTACTGTCTATCTGTCACAGTACTGTCAATGTTACTGTCTAGCACAGTGGTACCTGTCAATGTTACTGTCTAGCTACAGACTGTCAATGTTACTGTCTAGCTACAGTACTGTCAATGTTTTGTTGCTACTAGTCTGTCATGTTATGTAGCTACTACTGTCAATGTTACTGTCTAGCGACAGTACTGTCAATGTTTACTGTCTAGCTACAGGCTGTCAATTGTACTGTCTAGCTACAGTACTGTCAATGTTACTGTCTAGCTACAAGTACTGATCAAATGTTACTGTCTCAGTACACAGGGACTGTCAATGTTACTGTCATCTACAGTACTGTCAAGTTACTGTCTAGCTACAGTGACTGTCTCTCAATGTTACACTGTCTAGCTACAGACTGTCAATGTTACATGTCTATCTACAGGACTGTCAATGTTACTGTCTAGCTACAGGACTGTCAATTTTACTGTCTATCTACAGCTTACTGCTCAATGTCTATGTCTAGCTACAGTACTGTCAATGTTACTGTCTAAACTACAGGACTGTCAAAATAGTTACTGTCTAGCTACAGGACTGTCAATGTTACTGTCTATCTACAGTACTGTCAATGTTACTGTCTATCTACAGTACTGTCAAGTTACTGTCTATCTACAGTACTGTACGTCAATGTTACTGTCTAGCTACACAGGACTGTCAATTTTACTGTCTAGCTACAGTACTGTCAATGTTACTTGTCTAGCTACAGTACTGTCTCTCAATGTTACTGTCTAGCTACCAGTACTGTCAATGTTACTGTCTAGCTACAGTACTGTCAATGTTACTGTCTATCTACAGGACTGTCAATGTTACTGTCTATCTACAGGCACTGTCAATGTTACTGTCTATCTACAGTACTGTCAATTGTACTGTCTATATCTACAGGACTTGTCAATGTTACTGTCTATCTACAGGACTGTCAATGTTACTGTCTAGCTACAGGACTGTCAATGTTACTGTCTATCTACAGTACTGTCAATGTTACTGTCTATCTACAGGACTGTCAATGTTACTGTCTATCTACAGTACTGTACTGTCAATGTTACTGTCTAGCTACAGGGACTGTCAATGTTACTGTCTAGCTACAGTACTCGTCAATGTTACTGTCAGCGACAGTACTGTCAATGTTACTTGTCTAGCTACAACTCAGCTGTCAATGTTACTGTCTAGCTACAGGACTGTCAAGTTACTGTCTAGCTACAGGACTGTCAATGTTACTAAAGTTCTACTTACAGGACTGCAATGTTACTGTCTAGCTACAGTACTGTCAATGTTACTGTCTAGCTTACGTACTAGTCAAAGTTACTGTCTATCTACGACTGTCAATGTTACTGTCTAATACAGTACTGTACTGTCAATGTTACTGTCTAGCTACAGGACTGTCAATGTTACTGTCTATCTACAGAGCTGTCATTTACTGTCTATCTACAGACTGTCAATTTATGCTAGCTACATACTGTCAATGTTACTGTCTAATCTACAGGACTGTCAATGTTACTGTCTATCTACAGGACTTCAATGTACTGTCTAGCTACATACTGTCAATGTTACTGTCTATCTACAGGACTGTCAATGTTACTGTCTATCTACAGTACTCAATGTTACTGTCTAGCTACAGTACTGTCAATGTTACTGTCTCATCTACAGGACTGTCAATGTTACTGTCTAGCTACACTGTCAATGTTTACTGTCTAAGCTTACAGGACTTGTCAATGTCACTGTCTATTACAGTACAGTACTGTCTCTCAATGTTACTGTCTAGCTACATATAGTTACAGTAGTATATCAGTATAAGGACCATAACAGATCTGGGAACAGTATATATCAGCTATAAGGTGATAACAGATCTGGGAACAGTATATATCAGCTTATAGGAGATAACAGATCTGGGAACAGTAATATACAACCTATAAGGAGATAACAGATCTGGGAACAGTATATACCAGCTATAAGGTTGATAACAGATCTGGGAACAGTATATATCAGCATAAGGTGATACAGATCTGGGAACAGTATATATCAGCTATAGAGTATGATAACAGATCTGGGAAACAATATATATCATATAAGGAGATAACAGATCTGGGAACAGTATATATCAGCTATAAGGTGAATAACAGATCTAATGAATATCAGAAATAAAACCAAAAGCAATACCTTGGACTGGTAGCAGTGCCAAGTGATATGACTAGCACATAGTCTTATAGCTAACATAGCATCCCTCTCTCTTTGAGTAGCTAAACTAGCTAACATAGCATCCCTCTCTGATCTTGAGTAGCTAAACTAGCTAACATAGCATCCCTTCTCTGTTTGAGTAGCTAAACTACTAACATAAGCATCCCTCTCTGTTTGAGTAGCTAAACTAGCTAACATAGCATCCCTCTCTGTTTGAGTAGCTAAACTAGCTAACATAGCATCCCTCTCTGTTTGAGCCGGGTGTTTGAGTAGGCTAAACTAGCTAGCTGCATTCGCTAGCTAAGTAAGTGAAAGTGAAAAAAAATAAAAAAATACTATGAGGTATTAGCTAGCTCAGAACTGTTACACTGTTGTCTTTCTCTCTCTTTGATCCAATTACTCACCACATTTTATACACTGCAGTGCTAGCCAGCTGTAGCTTTCAGTACTAAATTCATTCTCTGATCCTTTGATTGGGTAGACAACATGTCAGTCCATGCTGCAAGAGCTCTGATTGCTTGAAGGACGTCCTCCGGAAGTTGTCATAATTACTGTGTAAGTCTATGGAAGGGGGTGAGAACCATGAGCCTCCTAGGTTTTGTATTGAAGTCAATGTAGCCAGAGGAGGACAGAAGCTAGCTGTCCTCCGGCTACACCATGGTGCTACCCTACAGAGTGCTACTGTAGAGGCTACTGTAGACATTCATTGCAAAATAGTGTGTTTTAATCAATTATTTGGTGACATMAATATATTTAGTATAGTTTTATCTAAAAATGATAACTTTTTTCATGTTTCACCACTTTTATTATTATGAAATTCACTCAGGAAGATGGTCCTCCCCTTCCTCCTCTGAGGAGCCTCCACTGATATCCAGCTAGAAGGTGATACCAGATCTGGGTATATGAACAGCTATAGGGTGATGTGATACAGTATATTAGGAACCATCAGGTAATAAAAACCAGCCTCAGCTCTATTTTAAATGAATGTATTATACTAACTGAGAAAAGTCATGCTAAATAAAAATKCCATGCGGTTTATTTCACCTCTCAGGAGTATGAAAACATATCTAGATTGTAACTTACGCATCGATCTAATAAATGTGTTAAATGTGTTTCAGGATCCACAAATAAATCTGTCCTACCTGTATGAGAGGCATGACATACTTTAGAGACTGTGAGAAGCCCCGGCATATTAAATCTCACCAGTTATTGTCAGAAGACAGCAAAGATGTACGACCGTGGCAATTAAAATATCGGATATCACAGCCTGTTAGAGAAATGCAATGACGTTATACAGGACAGACGGAGAGTTCTCTTTAACAATACGTGTTGTCTAACAATGAGACTGACTGGCTGACTGGCTGGCTGACTGGCTGACTGGCTGACTGGCTGACTGGCTGACTGGCTGACTGACTGACTGACTGACTGGCTGACTGACTGCCTGACTGACTGGCTGACTGACTGCCTGCCTGCCTGCCTGACTGACTGGCTGACTGGCTGACTGGCTCCCTGGCTGGCTGACTGACTAACTGACTGCCTGCCTGACTGACTGGCTGACTGCAGCAGTGATGTGGTGAAGCTTCCAGCTCCTCTGTAATTAAAGCAGTCACCCAGAGAGGAAGGTGCTCTCCTCTGTCAAACCCTGACACAGTGACACAACCCACACAGCCCCCAGCACCAGGCTCACTATGSCTGYGACCCAAATGGCACCCTATTCCCTATGTAGTGCACTAGGACCCTACGGGCCCTGYTGAAAAMAAGTGTACTACACAGGGAATAGGGCGTTGTTTGGAACCTAACCCCCAAACAGTTACATGCTCGGCAGCAGCTGGAAGAGGGATGACTTCATGTGTGATTGTCTGATAAGTCTGCTGTCTTGGAGCAGTTATTATGGTGACAGGAATCGAAGGGTCGTGTGAGGCGGTTTATTAACCCTTTGTTAGCAGATTAGAGAGAGATCCGGTCTCGTCTGAACTGTAGCTGTACTGGACCGATCTCTCTGCTGACTGGAGCTGTACTGGACCGATCTCTGACTGGAGCTCTACTGGAACCGGTCTCTCTGACTGGAGCTGTACTGGACCGGTCTCTCTCTGACTGGAGCTGTACTGGCCGGTCTCTCTGAACTGGAGGCTCTACTGGACTCGGACCGGTCTCTCTGACTGGAGCTCTACTGGACCGGTCTCTCTGACTGGAGCTGTATGGACCGGTCTCTCTGACTGGAGCTCTACTACCGACTCTCCTGACTGGAGCTGTACTGGACCGTGTCTCTCTGACTGAGACTCTATGCGGACCTCTCTCTGACTGGAGCTGTACTGGACCGGTCTCTCTGACTGGAGCTGTACTGGACCGGTCTCTCTGACTTGAGCTGCCTCACTGGACCGGTCTCCTGACTGGAGCTGTACTGGACCGGTTCTCTCTGACTGGAGCTGTAGTGGACCGTCTTCTGACTGGAGCTGATCTGGACCGGTCTCTGACTGGGCTGTACTGGACCGGTCTCTCTGACTGGAGCTTGTACTGGACCATCTCTGACTGGAGCTCTATGACCGGTCTTCTGACTGGAGCTGTACGGACCGTCTCTCTGACTGGAGCTGTACTGGACCGGTCTCTCTGACTGGAGCTGTACTGGACCGGTCTCTCTGACTGGAGCTGTACTGGACCGGTCTCTCTGACTGGACTGCTCTACTCAGCATAGATACATTGGACGTACTACCTGGCTGCCTAGCTTAAATAGGTCTCTGCTCTGTGCCGCAGCTCTTAAATATGGTACATATCTCTGCTGCCCCAGCCTTAAATATGTGTCACATATCTCGCTGCCCCAGCTCTTAATATGGTACATACTCTGCTAGCCCAGCCTAAATATGGTACATATCTCTGCTGCCCGCCCAGCCTTAAATATGGTACATATCTCTGCTGCCCCAGCCTTAAATATGGTACATATCTCTGCTGCCCAGCCTTAAATATGGTACATATCTCTGCTGCCCTAGCCTTAAATATGGTACATATTCTTCTGCTGCCCCAGCCTTAAATATGGTACATATCTCTGCTGCCCCAGCCTTAAATATGTACATATCTCTGCTCCCAGCCTTAAATATGGTACATATCTCTGCTGCCCCTAGCCTTAAATATGGTACATTATCTCTGCTGCCCTAGCCTTAAATATGGTACATATCTCTGCTGCCCCAGCATTAAATATGGTACATATCTCTGCTGCCGCCTAGCCTTAAATATGACATATCTCTGCTGCACCAGCCTTAATATGGTAATATGGAATATGTACATCTGCTGCCCCAGCCTTAAATATGTAACATACTCTGCTGCCCCAGCCTTAAATATGGTACATATCTCTGCTGCCCCAGCCTTAAATATGGAACATATCTCTGCTGCCCCCAGCCTTAAATATGAGTACATATCTCTGCTGCCCCAGCCTTAAATATGGTACATATCTCGCTGCCCCCAGCCTAAATATGGTACATATCTCTGCTGCCCGACCTTAATATGGTACATATCTCTGCTGCCCCAGCCTTAAATATGGTACATATCTCTGCGCTGCCCAGCCTAAATATGGTACATATCTCCGCTTCCCAGCCTTAAATATGGCTACATATCTCTGCCCAGCCTTAAATATGGTACATATCTATGCTGCCCTAGCCTTAAAATATGGTACATATCTCTGCTGCCCCTAGCCTAAATATGTAAGATTATTCTGCTGCCAGCCTTAAATATCGTTACATATCTTCTCTGCCCCAGCCTTAAATATGGTACATATCTCTGTGCTGCCCCAGCCTTAAATATGCGTACATATTCTGGCTGCCCCAGCCTTAAATATGGTAGCATATCTCTGCTGCCCCAGCCTTAAATATGGTACATATCTCTGCTGCCCCCAGCCTTAAATATGGTACATATCTCTGCTGCTGCCCCAGCCTTAAATATGGTACATTCTCTGCTGCCCTAGCCATTAAATATGTACATATCTCTGCTGCCCCAGCATTAAATATGGTACATATCTCTGCTGCCCAAGCCTTAAATATGGTACATATCTCTGCTCCCGCACGCATATAAATAGGGTAATCTATCTCTGCTTGCCTCCAGCCTTAAATATGGTACATATCCTGCTTCCCCAGCCTTAAATAGTGGTACATATCTCTGTGAGTCAACAGAGAGCAGACAACTTCTCTCCCCAGGAGGAATGCGTGCAGCAGGGCTCTCTGTCTCCTGGAGACACCAGAACCCCAGCCCTCCGGGGGCACAACTTCTCTCCCAGGAGGACCGACGTGCAGCAGGGCTCTCTGTCTCCTTGGAGACACAGAACCCAGCCTCCGGTGGCACAACTTCTCTCCCCAAGGAAACGACGTGCAGCAGGGCTCTCGTCTTCCTTGGAGACACCAGAAACCCAGCCCTCCGGGGGCACAAACTTCTCTCCCCAGGAGGAACGACGTGCTGAGGGCTCTCGTCTCCTTGGAGACACCAGAACCCCAGCCCTCCGGTGGCACAACTTCTCTCCCCAGGAGGAACGACGTGCAGCAGGTCCTCTGTCTCCTTGGAGACACCAGAACCCCAGCCCTCCGGGGGCACAACTTCTCCCCCCGGAGGAACGACGTGCAGCAGGGCTCTCTGGCTCCTTGGAAGACACCAGAACCCCAGCTCCTCCGGGGTACAACTTCTCTCCCCAGGAGGAAATGAGTGCAGCAGGGCTCTCTGTCTCCTTGGAGT
>NW_019948318.1:18714-27212 GCF_002910315.2 Salvelinus sp. IW2-2015
TATGGCTTTATTAAGACTGTTACTGTTGCTGTTTTAAAAGCTGCTATTGGAATTATAAGAATGTAAGAATGAACTGATAGTAAGCTGTGATAATGTGCCATAGCCTTTTAATTCATTTTAAAGCATATTTTTTAATATTAAATGTGAATATCAGTTTTAAAAACATACTGTTGTGATTCTAAACATGGACCATTCAGCCATAAATCCAATGTCCTCTATCAGAATGCATGGGATAACAATGGAAGGCTAACTAATGTTTCATTCAAACAAGGTTTCATTTTCTCTTGAATTTATGTTTGAGTTTTGAAACCCAGCGACAGGTAGAGTGTGTCCTGTCAGATACACTCACATGTCATTGTGTCCGGAACTCTCAACATGTCACAGTGTTCTGGAACTCTCAACATGTCACAGTGTTCTGGAACTCTCACATGTCACAGTGTTCTGGAACTCTCCACATGTCACAGTGTTCTGGAACTCTCCACATGTCACAGTGTTATGGAACTCTCACATGTCACATGTTGGAACTCTCCACATGTCACTGTGTCTGGAACTCTCCACATGTCACAGTGTTATGGCATCTCCACATGTCACTGTGTTTCTGGAACTCTCCACATGTCACAGTGTTCTGGAACTCTCCACATATCACAGTGTTCTGGAACTCTCCACATGTCACAGTGTTCTGGAACTCTCCACATGTCACAGTGTTCCGGAACTCTCCACTGTACTGGACCGGTCTCTCTGACTGGAGCTGTACTGGACCGATCTCTCTGACTGGAGCTGTACTGGACGATCTTGACTGGAGCTCTACTGGAACGGTCTTCTGACTGGAGCTGTACTGGACCGGTCTCTCTGACTGGAGCTGTACTGGACCGGTCTCTCTGACTGGAGCTCTACTGGACCGGTCTCTCTGACTGGAGCTCTACTGGACCGGTCTCTCTGACTGAGCTGTACTGGACCGGTTCCTCTGACTGGAGCTCTACTGGACCGATCTCTCTGACTGGAGCTGTACTGGACCGGTCTCTCTGACTGGACGCTCTAACTGGACCGGTCCTCTCTGACTGGAGCTGTACTGGACGGTCCTCTCTGACTGAGCTGTACTGACCGTCTCTCTGACTGGAGCTTACTGGACCGGTCTCTCTGACTGGAGCTGTACTGGACCGGTCCTCTGACTGGAGCTGTATGGACCGGTCTTTCTGACTGAGCTGTACTGACCGGTCTCTCTGACTGGAGCTGTACTGGACCGGTCTCTCTGCTGGAGCTGTACTGGAGCCGATCTCTGACTGGAGCTCTACTGGACCGGTCTCTCTGACTGGAGCTGTACTGGACCGGTCTCTCTGACTGGAGCTGTAGTGGACCGGTCTCTCTGACTGGAGCTGTACTGGACCGGTCTCTCTCTGACTGGAGCTGTACTGGACCGTCTCTCTGACTGGAGCTCTACTAGCATAGATACATTGGACCGGTACATTCTCTGCTGCCTAGCCTTAAATATGGTACATATTCTGCTGCCCCAGCTTAAATGATGGTCCATATCTCTGCTGCCCCAGCCTTAAATATGGTACATATCTCTGCTGCCCCAGCCTTAAATATGGTACATATCTCTGCTGCCCCAGCCTTAAATATGGTACATATCTCTGCTGCCCAGCTTAAATATGGTACATATCTCTGCTGCCCTAGCCTTAAATATGGTACATACTCTCTGCTGCCCCAGCCTTAAATATGGTACATATCTCTGCTGCCCTAGCCTTAAATATGGTACATATCTCTGCTGCCCCTAGCCTTAAATATGTACATATTCCTGCTGCCCCAGCCTTAAATATGGTACATATCTCTGCTGCCCCAGCCTTAAATATGGTACATATCTCTGCTGCCCTAGCCTTAAATATGGTACATATCTCTGCTGCCCTAGCCTTAAATATGGTACATATCTCTGCTGCCCAGCATTAAATATGGTACATATCTCTGCTGCCCTAGCCTTAAATATGATACATATCTCTGCTGCACCAGCCTTAAATATGGTAGACATCTTGCTGCCCCAGCCTTAAATATGGTAGACATCTCTGCTGCCCCAGCCTTAAATATGGTACATATCTCTGCTGCCCCAGCCTTAAATATGGTACATATCTCTGCTGCCCCCAGCCTTAAATATGGTACATATCTCTGCTGCCCCCAGCCTTAAATATGGTACATATCTCCGCTGCCCCAGCCTAAAATATGGTACATATCTCTGCTGCCCGATCCTTAAGTATGGTACATATCTCTGCTGCCCCAGCCTTAAATATGGTACATATCTCCGTGCCCCAGCCTAAATATGGTACATATCTCCGCTTCCCTAGCCTTAAATATGGTACATATCTCTGCTTCCCCAGCCTTAAATATGGTACATATCTATGCTGCCTCTAGCCTTAAATATGGTACATATCTCTGCTGCCCCTAGACTTAAATATGGTAGATATCTCTGCTGCCAAAGCCTTAAATATGGTACATATCTCTGCTGCCCGCTTAAATATGGTACATATCTCTGCTGCCCCCAGCTTAAATATGGTACATATCTCTGCTGCCCCAGCCTTAAAATATGGTACATATCTCTGCTGCCCCAGCCTTAAATATGGTACATATCTCTGCTGCCCCCAGCTTAAATATGGTACATATCTCTGCTGCCCAGCCTTAATGGTACTATTCGCTGCCAGCATTAAATATGGTACATATCTCTGCTGCCCCAGCATTAAATATGGTACATATCTCTGCTGCCCCAGCCTTAAATATGGTACATATCTCTGCTGCCTAGCATTAAATATGGTACATCATCTCTTGCTTGCCTCCTTAGCACCTTAAATATGGTACATATCTCCTTCCCCAGCCTTAAATTGGTAGCATATCTCTGTGAGCAAACCCAGCGGTAGGCACAACTTCTCTCCCCAGGAGGAACTGACGTGCAGCAGGGCTCTCTGTCTCCTGGAGACACCAGAACCCCAGCCCTCCGGGGGCACAACTTCTCTCCCCAGGAGGACCGACGTGCAGCAGGGCTCTCTGTCTCCTTGGAAGACACCAGAACCCCAGCCCTCCGGTGGCACAACTTCTCTCCCCAGGAGGAACGACGTGCAGCAGGGCTCTCTGTCTCCTTGGAGACACCAGAACCCCAGCCCTCCGGGGCACAACTTCTCTCCCCAGGAGGAACGAGTGCTGAGGGCTCTCTGTCTCCTTGGAGACACCAGAACCCCAGCCCTCCGGTGGCACAACTTCTCTCCCCAGGAGGAACGACGTGCAGCAGGGCTCTCTGTCTCCTGGAGACACCAGAACCCCAGCCCTCCGGGGGCACAATTCTCTCCCCAGGAGGAACGACGTGCAGCAGGGCTCTCTGTCTCCTTGGAGACACCAGAACCCCAGCCCTCCGGTGGACAACTTCTCTCCCCAGGAGGAAGACGTGCAGCAGGGCTCTCTGTCTCCTTGGAGACACCAGAACCCCAGCCCTCCGGGGCACAACTTCTCTCCCCAGGAGGAATGACGTGCAGCAGGGCTCTCTGTCTCCTTGGATACACCAGAACCCCAGCCCTCCGGTGGCACAAACTTCTCTCCCCTGGAGGAAATGACGTGCAGGGCTCTCTGTCTCCTTGGAGGATAATAGCTATAATACTGAGAGGAAAATTATAGAGAACAAGTGAGGCCAATACTATAACTAAATGTCCACATCTGATAGGATGTGTGGTGGTCTGGAGTCTGCCCAAGGCAAAGTTGTAGCAGCTCATTGTTAAATACCATGACAGACATTACACAGTAAAAACCATTCACAGATTCCTAACACATTACATCTAGTAAAACAGTCTCCTGGCACCTACAGCACAGACTTACTGTATTTAAAGATGAAGGGTTAAAATCTTCCGACATGATTGTTGCTTTGTTATGCCTGGCTATTAGATGATCAAATATGTGCTACTGTAAAATCCTATTGTATGTCATGTTGTATATCCTACTGTAAATCCTACTGTATATCCTACTGTATGTCCTACTGTAAATCCTACTCTATGTCCTACTGTAAATCCTACTGTATATCATATTGTATTCCTATTGTATGCCCTATTTGTATGTCCTATTGTATATTCTACTGTATATCATATGTATATCCTACTGTAAGTTCTATTGTAATTTTGAGATTGGAGGACCAACCGTTAGAGAATTAGACTGACAACTTTGTTAGTCTGAATAAATTATCAGCTTTTCTCCCGGTTTATTTCAACCCTTCATGAACATCATCCAGACGTGCATGCTATTTCTTACTGAAGTGTCCCATTATTTCTACTGAACACGTTGGAGCTGGCAGCACAACATCCTCTCCGTGTGACATAGGTCAACCGTGTGTCTTATCACGGTCTGACTTGGCATAATCTGAGCACTGTGGCGTGGGAGATTAATCAAGCAGCCAACGGCCACATGAAACAGATTCCTTAATGAAGTGGGATCTTCACAGGGATTATAAGACCACCTTGCGAGGTGGCACCTGGTCCACCCCCTTTAAATTGGCACGGACGGCAGCGCCGCCACCAGCCAGATACAGAGAGGGCACGGAGACGAGACGTTTGGGGTGTCAAACCCATGCAAATGATGCCATTTCTGTGTTTGCGGGAACAAAAACAGCTCTGGGTGACATGGACTGAGCGTCGACTCTGTTTCCTGCCAGCCTGGCAGTGTAAACCCTGAGCTCAACCAGACGTCTTCCGGCTGGGTGGAACTGCTATGTCGCTACATGAACGCTGGTCTGGAGAACATGTCACTGTTGAGTAGTAGTACTCACCCCTCACAGAGACAATATACGTATGTGCTTTAGTCAAACTCTTCCTTCGTTAATGTTGCTTCCGCTGATATTGTCTAGGAGTTTCGAGGGAGTTTTTTCTAGCCACCGTGCTTCTACACCTGCATTGCTTGGCTGTTTGGGGTTTTTAGGGCTGGGTTTCTGTACAGCACTTTGTGACATCGGCTGATGAATGAAAGGCTCAATAAATACATTTGATTGATACGGGTCAATGAATGCATGGACACATTCACTGGCCACGGAGGATATTTAATTTAGTGGATGGGAGTTTTCTTTTCACTTAATCTGACAGGGAGATTGATGCTCTCGCAGGGAAACACAGTTGTGTTCTTTAAGGGTTGTTGTTCTGCTCGAAGGTTGCGAGAGCAGCGGGAAACCCCGTAGGACACTGAAGGGATTCTAGCAGCACCCTGGAGTCCAGGTTGTATCTGGGGATGAAGCTATTGTTTGTCTGTAATTAGCAGTGTGTCGGTGTCTCAGGGTAGTCTGTGATAGTGAGTGATGATCCCGTCCGCATTCCTCCCTCACCCCCCAGGACGTAAACGTGATTCCAGAGAGGTTGCCAAAGGGGCCCATGGGAACAGGTCTGTTTGGCACAGCGAGGTGCATCTTTCTGTTGTGCCATGTCTCTGCTCTGCCAAGAGAGGTGCCAAGGACAAGGCCTGTCTGTCTGCTTTCTGCACCCCTATAACTCCAACTAGCTAGTTTCTGACTCCCTTATACCATACCAACTAGACTAGTTTCTGACGCCTATACTCGAACTAGCTAGTTTCTGACTTCCTATACTCCAACTAGCTAGTTTCTGACTCCTATAATCCAACTAGCTAGTTTCTGCTCCTATTACTCCAACTAGCTAGTTTCTGACCCATTAATCCAACTAGCTAATTTCTGACCCTATACTCAACTAGCTAGTTTCTGACTCCTATAACTCCAACTAGCTAGTTTCTGACTCCTATAATCCAACTAGCTAGTTTCTGACTCCTATACTCCAACTAGCTAGTTTCTGACTCCTAAACTCCAACTAGCTAGTTTCTGACTCCTATAATCCAACTAGCTAGTTTCTGACTCCTATAATCCAACTAGCTAGTTTCTGACCCCTATACTCCAACTAGCTAGTTTCTGACTCCTATAATTCAACTAACTAGTTTCTGACTCGCTATAATCCACACTAGTAGTTTCTGAACCCTATACCCCAAAACTAACACCAGAACCCCAGCCCTCCGGTGGCACAACTTCTCTCCCCTGGAGGAATGACGTGCAGGGCTCTCTGTCTCCTTGGAGGATAATAGCTATAATACTGAGAGGAAAATTATAGAGAACAAGTGAGGCCAATACTATAACTAAATGTCACATCTGATAGGATGTGTGGGTGGTCTGGAGTCTGCCAAGGCAAGTTGTAGCAGCTCATTGTTAAATACCATGACAGACATTACACAGTAAAAACCATTCACAGTAGTCCTAACACATTACATCTAGTAAACCACGTCTCCTGGCACCTACAGCACAGACTTACTGTATTTAAGAGARGAGGGTTAAAATCTTCCGACATGATATTGTTGCTTTGTTATGCCTGGCTATTAGATGATCAATATGTGCTACTGTAAATCCTATTGTATGTCATGTTGTATATCCTACTGTAAATCCTACTGTATATCCTACTGTATGTCCTACTGTAAATCCTACTCTATGTCCTACTGTAAATCCTACTGTATATCATATTGTATATCCTATTGTATGCCCTATTGTATGTCCTATTGTATATTCTACTGTATATCATACTGTATATCCTACTGTAAGTTCTATTGTAATTTTGAGATTGGAGGACCAACCGTTAGAGAATTAGACTGACAACTTTGTTAGTCTGAATAAATATCAGCTTTTTCTCCCGGTTTATTTCAACCCTTCATGAACATCATCCAGACGTGCATGCTATTTCTTACTGAAGTGTCCCATTATTTCTACTGAACACGTTGGAGCTGGCAGCACAACATCCTCTCCGTGTGACATAGGTCAACCGTGTMTCTTATCACGGTCTGACTTGGCATAATCTGAGACTGTGGCGTGGGAGATTAATCAAGCAGCCAACGGCCACATGAAACAGATTCCTTAATGAAGTGGGATCTTCACAGGGATTATAAGACCACCTGCGAGGTGGCACCTGGTCCACCCCTTTAAATTGGCACGGACGGCAGCGCCGCCACCAGCCAGARACAGAGAGGGCACGGAGACGAGACGTTTGGGGTGTCAAACCCATGCAAATGATGCCACTTCTGTGTGTTGCGGGGAACAAAAACAGCTCTGGGTGACATGGACTGAGCGTCGACTCTGTTCCTGCCAGCCTGGCAGTGTAAAACCCTGAGCTCAACCAGACGTCTTCCGGCTGCGGTGGAACTGCTATGTCGCTAATGAACGCTGGGTCTGGAGAACATGTCACTGTTGAGTAGTAGTACTCACCCCTCACAGAGACAATATATACGATCTGCTTTAGTCAAACTCTTCCTTCGTTAATGTTGCTTCCGCTGATATTTCTAGGGAGTTTCGAGGGAGTTTTTTCTAGCCACCGTGCTTCTACACCTGCATTGCTTGCTGTTTGGGGTTTTAGGGCTGGCGTTTCTGTATAGCACTTGACATCGGCTGAGAATGAAAAGGGTCAAATAAATACATTTGATTGATACGGGTCATGAATGCATACACAATACCTCACACACGGAGGATATTTAATTTAGTGGATGGAGTTTTCCTTTCACTAATCTGACAGGAGATTGATGCTCTCGCTGGAAACACCAGTTCTTCTTAATAAGGGTGTTGTTCTGCTCGAAAGGTTTGCGAGACAGGGAAACCCCACGTAGGACCACTGAAGGATTCTTAGTCCAGCACCCTGGAGTCCCAGTTGTATTGGGATTGAAGCCTATTGTTGTCTGTAAATTAGCGTGTTTCCGTGTCTCAGGGTAGTCTGTGATTAGGAGTGAGATTCCCCGTGTTCCCGATCTAGGAGTTTTTCTGTTCTTGTTCTGCTGTTCATCTCTGTTTCTCGTTTTCCTTTTTAATATGTGTTTTCTCTCTATCAGATTGTGCATTGCTGTTCATATCTTTCTGTTTCCCTCCCTCACCCCAGGACGTAAACGTGATTCCAGAGTGGTGCCAGGGCCCAGGGAACCAGTGTGCATGTCTGTGCGCAGCAGGTGGCATCTGTTATCTGGTTGTCCAATGTCCTCTGCCCTCTGCCCAAGAGGAGGTCCAAGACCAGCCGTCTGTCCTGCTTTCTAGTACCCCATTATACCCTCCAAAACTAGCTAAGTTTCTGAACTTCCTAATCCCGAATACCTAAGCTGAGCTCTGATCCCCTTATAAGGTCCCAACTAGCTGTTTCCTGACCCCTATACCTCCAAACCTAGCCTAGTTCCCTGACCCCCCTATAATCACTCAAACTACGGGCCTAGTTCTTCTAACCCCTATAATCCAACTAGTGTGCTATGTGTGTTTTCTCGGACTCGTTGCCACCCCCATCTAAGAGTCCCAACTCAGCTACGTTCATGAGCAAGACATGCACAACAGAAGAAGAAAGATGCCACGGCCTGCTTGCCCCTATATCCCCAACTGGCCAATACAGACCTTCCTCTGAGTCCCTTCCTGACCCCTTTATCTAAGCCCCAAATTGCCCTAGGTCTACCTACCCACTCGTCCGACCCTTCAA
>NW_019948319.1:0-16292 GCF_002910315.2 Salvelinus sp. IW2-2015
AGGGCCAGTTCCTCTTGCTGCCTGCGTAGGTAAGACCATGGTTCTTTTAGTATCCACACTTCTACATTCATGGGATCCAGTGACACAAAATGTATATTGCATTGATTTTAATAATGCAACAAAATTGGATAAATCAAGGAGATGTGAATAGTTTCTGAAGAGCTCTGTACATACGCAAACATACGCTCTAGTAAAGGAACTCCTGAGGGTCTGCACCCAGTAATACTCAGACTGCACTGGTCACTTCACTTCCCTTACAGGGCTTTAAACTGGTCCATTGTTGATTCCTGTTTACGGCGTACAGGGACCCTAAGTGCGAATGTATGACATTCAATGGTTGAATAAAGAAAAAGACAATTATTGTTATTAGATGCCTTATTCTTATCAGAGTTGGTAATTCCAGAACCCAATATCCCTGAGATAAATATGGTATATAACGGTTATGATAGCAGGGCTTTTTGTAGCACACCCTTGGGGCGTTTCGTACCTTATTCATTCAATAAAGGGTTGTTCTCACTAATATGACGACTCACTAGGTTATTGCCCGCTCTGTGAGCCATCGGAAAACCTCCCCTCCGTCTTTGTGCGTTCAATCTGTGTTTCAAATCCACTGCCGACTGAGGGACCTACAGATAAACTGTACTTTGGGTACAGAGAGGAGGTAGTCACTCCAACATCACGTTCAACACTCTTTACTGCCCAACACAGAAGGGAGTCCATGGCAACTTATCAGTGACTGTGTTGGAAAACTGACTCATTACTTGAGGATGTTTTAGAATGTTTATAATCATATAAACAAGCGGAAGCGCCGGTCTCTGAGACAGAATGTTTCCATAAGGGGAGATAGGAGTCATACAGGATGGAGAGAGAATTGTTTTAAAAACTACTGACAGTAACACTCTATACCTTCACTGTTTATCATATATGTTAATCTCCAGTGTCTATAATTCACTGGTTAGTATATCACAAAATTCTTTCTGTAGTTATAGCCTTTCACTGATCAAATTTCATTATACTTATCTCAGTGTTAATTAGCTTCACTGTTAAATTTCATTATATTACTCAGTGTTAAGCTTCACTGTTTAAAGTATCATCCTAATATCGCAGTTTGATAGCGCACTGTTAAATTCATTATATTATCTCAGTGGTATAGCTTCACTGAAATTAAATTTTCATTTATTATTATGCTCAGTGTTATAGCTTCAACGTTAGATCATCATTAGATTTATCTCAGTGTTATAGCTTCACCTGTTTAAATATTCATTATATTATCTCAGTTTATAGCGTCCACTGTTAAATATCATTATATTATCTCAGTGTCCTATAGCTTCACTGTTAAATTTCATGAATTATCTCAGTGTTATAACTTCACTGTTAAATTTCATTATATATTCTCAGTGGCGATAAAACTTACTGTTATATATCACCCAATATTCTTCTGTATGTTATCAGCTTCACTGTTTAATATCATTATATGATCTTAGTGTTATAGCGCACTGTAAATATCATTATATTAATCCCCAGTTTATAAGCTTCACGTTATATATCACAAATTCTTTCTGTATTTATAAGCTTCACTGTTAAATATCATTATATTATCTGTGTTATACCTTCACTGTTCTATATCATTATATTATCTCAGTGTTATAGCTTCACTGTTCTATATCATTATATTCTTTCAATATGTGACTGCGGCAGGCTGCTAGAACGTATACTCCCTAGTGTCGAGGCTTCTCCTGACTGATAAGAAGACAGGGAGGTGGGTGGAGGAGATCCAAAGGTTCTGGACTCAAGCTGGGACAATAACACCACCTGTCTAGCAACAGAGATTAATTGTACATCCTAGACTCGGAAGGGGGGCTTGTCTGAGTAGAGGGTACAAACAGAGGTTATAAATATATGTGCGTGCAATAGGCGTCACTACATTCCCTGGTTTGAATCCAGGCTGTATCACATCCGGCCGTGATTGGGAGTCCCATTGGGCGGCGCACAATTGGCCCAGCTTCATCCGGGTTCGGCCGGGGTAGGCCGTCATTTTCAATAAGAATTTGTTCTTAACTGCCTTCCCTAGTTAAATAAAAGGTTAAATAAATAAAAAATGTATTCATACTTTGTCTTTGTAGCTGTATGATCCAGTGTGGTTTAATAAATCTAGCTTGAGCATTCTTCTGAGTCCGATTGGAATTTGTACCAGAATCTTAGAACCTAACTCGTGTTAAGCCAAAAAATTTTACCCCTGAACTTATTTAGGCTCCTTGCCATAACAAAGGGGTTGAATACTTATTGACTCAAGACATTTCAGCTTCTCATATTAAATTAAAAACAYAATTCCACTTTGACATTATTGGGGTATTGTGTGTAGGCCAGTGTCACAAAATCTCAATATAATCCATTTCAAATGTAGGCGGTAACTCAATAAAATGTGGAAAAGGTCAAAGGGTATGAATGGTTTCTGAAGGTACTGTGTGTGTTTAATATCCAGATAATAAAGAGTGTCTGATCACAGAACATAGAATAGAAAAATACCTCCTTTCACTAAAACAGCTGTAACTCATCATTCACAGTAAAAGGTATTCTGATTTCAAATGATCAATCCTTACAAAATAAGAGAAAAACGTAGAGCATATTGAGTCTATCGTCATTAGGAAGTTGTGCTGAAGGCAGTTGTTTGGGGGGGAGAAAAAGCTCACAAGAGACATTTCACAGGTGTTTTTTCTTGACTGATTACCATTTGATTGATGTGTATTGGATGTCATATCATTTGAAAGGGCCGTTTCTCAGCTTTCAAATTATGTATCATACTTTCATATATGGTTTGACACCAGTAAAGTATGCTCATTCATGTACATAAAGTATGCTCATTCATGTACATAAAGTATGCTCATTCATGTACATAAAGTATGCTCATTCATGTACGCAGAGGCCAAGGGCTCAGAAGAATCAGGAATTCCAACACTCTCTGCCGATGATGCAACAATGCCAATATGGCGATTTCCAGTTATCTGGTTGTTCTGAAGACTAGTGTTTCATTACCCTTTAACTGAGAGTGACAAACAGAAGCTAGCAGTTACAAATGGCCATGCTAAAATACCTACATCCTGTAGCTTACCACCACACACAGTATTATGGTGAGTGTGTTGTGTGTAACTATGTGGTGTGTACAGGAGACTGTTCCGTTGCCCTACAAAACTGAAGAAGGCTACCAAGCCAAACAGTCAGTTGTAACAAACTATGGCCCAAGACCAAATTCTGCCATTTGGAGTCAGTTGTTGTTCCATACAGACCATGTTGTTTTGTCCAGACTGTGGTAACATGTTACAGTGTGACATCACCAGAACAGGCTCAGTGGCTGTTCTAAAAGCCTAGAGTCATGGTCCAGGGGTCATCCATGTTATTACATGTGTAGGTTGGTGCTGGGAGGGGGTCCTAGAGAGTGTGTGTGTGTCTCAGAGAGAAGGGAAGTGAGGAGGTGACATGATTCTCTGTACTCAGAGGAAGAGAGATGTTCACAGATCTTCTATCTTTAATTCTTAAAAGTCTAAAGCCATTGGGGGGGAGAAACACATTGAATAACACATTCATTAAATGGCAAAGAAACCAGTCCAAATATAAATCACAAGGTTCTGAGGTGTCTATCCCCATATCTAGTAGATCAGGAAATCTGGTTTGTTTTCACATGTTTCTGCACACATATTTCACTCATTTTTAGGGAAGGCACAAAAACTACCTTCATACTTCAATTTATTGTACTTGTTTAACTGGTACCGGTTACCTTCAGACGAGTTCCGTGAACGGAGAACACCACCGTGTTCGTGACAGCCATCTTTCCATTGTGTGGTCATAATAGTTTGAGGGTGAAACCATTCGGATTAGTGATGCACTGATATTACATTTTTGTCCGATACCGATATCCGATATTTATCCTTGCCAAAAAAACGGTAGTGATACCGACAACCGATATTTAAAAATGTTGCGGCCTTTTAAGCATTCTAGTACAGTTAAATCGTTAACACACACACACGGACGCAGTGGTCTAAGGCACTGCATCTCAGTGCAAGAGAGGTCACTACAGTCCCTGGATCGAATCCAGGTTGTATCACATCCGGCCGTGATTGGGAGTCCCATAGGGCGGCACACAACTGGCCCAGCGTCATCCGGGTTTGGCCGAGGTAGGCTGTCATTGTAAATAAGAATTTGTTCTTAACTGACTTGCCTAGTTAAATATAGGTCACACACACCACACTGACCAAAAAGTTATTTTGCTGGCATTTACATTTGTCCCCATTACCAGTAAAACATAACCAAAACCTATTTCTTTCACTTACTYGCTGTGCTGTTTCATTGTTCATTTGTTCAGTCGTTTCTTTCTCAACCAGGATTTCTATGGAACTCCGTTTGGGTCTTTGCGTGTCAAAAAAGATACGTCAAATAAGACTATTTGACGTGTTGACCARTCAGGACCTGAATATGACTGCACGTCAAATAATAATTTAACGCGTTCATACATTTTTTAAGTAGTTATTACACCATCACTCGTATTTTATATGTCACAACGATTCATCGATAGGTATGCTATGATGCTGGTAAAGTTGTCTCGAACACCTACAGTGCTGGTCATAAAAAAAGCTAGCTAGCTCATGGATGTAAACAATGTTCTTCCCCAAAAGCATAGCAACACAACATCTGTTTCAGTAGCTGTAGTTAGCTAGCTAACTATATAGCTAGGTGTCATCCTCTAAAATAACCCTTATTTATAAGACAGTTCTTATTTGATTAATGGTGGTTGGACCGATCTATGTGAAGCTAGCCACAATAAGGATTAAGAGCCACAGATTGTAGGAGGTTTTTGTGGTTTGGCCTTCAAAGTAAAACGTATGGCAAATAATTCTACTATCCTCGTATTCATTGGTTGCACATGGCGACAGTCAATTACACTAACTTTTAATTTGGAAGGCAAACCGCAAATTCCATCTATTGTGCGCTAATCCTGTATTCTGGCTCAGCTCACAACACTAACACGTGTTCAAGCTCACTAGCCAGATGAAGCTAGGGCTAGCTGCTTATAACGGTTAGCTTTGGGCAACAGGGTGTAAGTAGCGTGGCTAGGCTATTTATTTTGCGATGAACTGAAGTTCAAATTTCAAGTAGGCGGAACAACAAGTGGGCACCCTAGCTAATAACCTTATCATAAGGATTCCTAAATCATTGCTAAGAGATAATGAAAATTACTGAAATTTCTACTGGTCACTTGTTTTTCAAGGCTGGTTGCATTGGTGCTAGCTAGGTACACGCAAGCTAAAGATAGGTTACCTCTAGAAGTTGCGGTGTACAAATTATGCGGCTGTTATTACCAATGCGGTATGTGTAGAACAATCGTTCGTGAGTGGCCAGAGGCCACGTGTGTTTGGACTCGTCTTGCCACAGACTTTTTTTTTTGGGTCTAAGCTCCTTAGACAGCTGCTACCTGTATCTTTTCGGCTATGCGCAACGCACCCAAACGGACGATTCCGTGTAGGCTATTGTCATTTCATGGAAAGCTGATAGAGTCAGGTGAACCGGGGCTATACTAACTGTGGTGTATCGCTCCGGTAGGGGTGCGACATCTGAAAAGAGTAGCACACGTTGTTAGTGTTACCCGAGGTGCGCTGGACCAGTTTAGCCGAATTGCAGGACATCACCGCAGCGGACAAGAGAACGGGTTGATGTCAAGCGCTGGCAATGAATTCCATATATCGAGGGGAGGGCTTTAAATGGGTGTTTCGGCCTTTTTGGAGGTGTGCTCGCTGAGCATTTTCTTACTCTTTCAAATGCCAGTCTCGACTTGTTTGACTGCTCGATCCGACACAGCAGACCTTGTGGGGCGCAGGGTCGGGAATGCTGTGTTGCAGTGTAGCGCAACGTTTTTACGTGGCGGTTATTAGTCATGGTACCTTACTGTGTACAGGTATGCAGATCAGTAGCTTTGACATAGGTTTCTACACGGTCAGAGGACGTTAAACCTAGACATCGGCCGATACCATATTAATGAGTGCTAGATGTTGGCCATTTTAAGCTAATATCGGTCCGATTCCGATATCGTGAACTGGCGGATTATACCGGTGCATGCCCTAGTTCGGATGTGTGTTATCCAAACGATGTGTTTTGATGTGTGAGAAGAACTGGTTTGGTAGGAGTATCCGAGGTGTGTGAGCTACGTGGTTGTTGTACTGGGTATGAGGCTGCGAGGATGTGTGCTGTGCGGGGACAGGGATGAGCTGGGTTCGTAGAAGTCGGTGCGGAGGCTGTCGCGAGAGGTATGTGTGTGATGTATTGTCTTCGGGAGTTGTGGTGATTCGGAGTCTGGTTGCATGCGCGTCGTTCAATTCGGGTGCAGTGGCGGAGGCAGTCCATTTCTAGAAGTGACTTTGTCGTTGGTCATGTGGTCGGGTGACCCCGACGCTCCTGTCCCCGCGGCCCTGCTGTTCTCACGCCGCGGTCGATTGCCGCCGTCATCGAATCCGAACTTTGTACATTGATCTAAGAAGATCTGTATGTGTTTGTGTGCAGTGCGATCAGTCGCAAAATCACAGCATCCGCCAGGATGTCTCAACTGTCTGCAAGTCTTTGTGGAAGTTGCTGAGCAGCAAGCGTTGTTGTGTGCAGACAACGTGAGATACCGAAAACCAGTCTCTCACAAGAAACGTTTTGTAACATTCCGAACTAGGGGATGCAGGTATATCGGTTCAACATTATCGGAATCGGACGATATTTTGAGCTGAAAATTGGCAACATCGGTAATCTGGCGCTCGATGTCTAGTTAACTGACCTGATGTTAGGCGAACCTTTATGTCAAGAGCTCCTGTGGCATACCTGTACACGTAGGTGTGCCATGGTAATAGAGCCACGTAAAACGTGCGCACTACTGAACAACATGATTCCGACCTGCGCACCATGTCTGTGTGTGGATCGAGCAGTCAACAATCGTGAGGAGGCATTTGATAAGAAGTAAGAAATGTCAGCCGAGATCGTTCAAACAGCAAAGTCGCATCATACTGTCACTGACAAAACATAACGCTGTAGCCCTTGCTCAGATCAATCGAGCTATATTACACTATCGAGATGCAGACACGCTCGAGGGACATTCGCAAGTCGGCAGATGACATTGTGATTTGGAGACGTCATCCCCTGAACTGGCAATGCGAAAGCATAGTAATGTACGGTGTATTTCCTTCGCAGATTTAAAAATTTGGAGCGAGATTCCTCGCTGAGTCGGGAGATGAGCGGGCTGACTACAATCGACTCTCAGGGAACATTAGAGATCAGAGTTCTGAGGCTATGTTGCGTGTGTTATCACTGTAGTGTTGTGGTACATGTGTGCTCGATGGTGTGTCGTCGTGTGGATGATGTGGTGATGGTACAGTGTAGATGCTATGTGCGTGTGGTGTGTGTGATCGGTGGTGCGTGTGTGTGTTAAGTGTTGGGCTGTATGATGTAGTAGGAACATGAAGTAAAGGTGGAGTGTGTCTCACTGTTTATTATCGAGAGGACTTCGTCTAATACAGTGATGCTGTCTGATTTTATACTTCCTGTTATTTGGGGCCGTCGCTCGTGTGCGTGTGGTGGTGTGGTGTGGTGGGTGGGTGCTGCTAGAGCTGGTGTGAGTAGTGAGGATGGATGTTGATCAGGGTTAGTGTGTGTGGGTGTGTGTGACTTGTTGCTCAGGTGTGTATGTACCTGATGATGGTGTGGGGTGTTTGTGAATGTGAGGGAGGTGTCCTGCAGGATATTAACGTATGAAGCGATGCATAGGGCCAGAACAGATACGAGTGTTGCTGTGTGCGTGTCGTGTGTGGTGTGTGTCGTTGTGCGTGTGCGTGCTGGGAAGAATAGTAAACACTAGTGTTTGAATGCAAACGGTCATTTACAGATGGAGACACACCCTAGTGCGGGTAGCTCATCCCTCTTTCCTCTCTCTCTCCTGTGTCTTAAAGGCGAAGTGAGTTTTTTTAGCAACGCAAATCTTAAAACGAAATATGTAAATGGTATGTTCTAGAAGTATCCCACCTTATATTAGTTTGTCTTACGCCTGTAAGTGTGACTCGAGCCGTCTCGCCCACACAGCTGTTCTGTTCGACCGCCTGCTACACTGCTGCTACCTGCTGCTCGACACGAGCTGTTCTGTTCACCGCTGCTACTGATCGACGCGGCTACAGGTAACTCCAAAATAAAGGAAACACAGCAATAAAGTGTGTTAATAGGGCATTGGGCCACAGAACAAGCTTCACTGCGTTGGCATACATTTACACGCGTCTGGAACCTCCTGTATGACGCAAACATGTTCAGTTTCACATATACTTTCTTACCGCTCTTTCCTAAAGTGCGCCTTTACTTTGGCCTTACGTGTAGAAATGGAACGAAGGAAGGTATCGCTGGAGGCACATCAAAATGGAACACAGCGTTGTGGCCAAAGTTCAGAATGACACAATGTCATGTGTAGTTATACTTGGTTTATATTAGTCTACATTCTACTGTTAGTCTGTCTAGTTAATACCTCTGTGTATATTAGTCTACATTCTCTGTCTAGTCTGTCTAGTTAGTAACTCTGTTAATAGTAGTCCTACATTCTAGCTGTCTAGTATAAGCTCTGTTATATTAGTCTATCATTCTACTGTCTGGTCTGTCTAGTTATTAACTCTGTTATATTAGTCTACCGATTCTACTGTCGTAGGTTAAATCTGTTATAGTTAAGTCGTAGCATTCTACGTGTCTAGTCTGTGCTATTTATAACTCGTGTTATACTTAGTCTAATTCTACTGTCTAGTCTGATCAGGTTTTATAACTCTGTTATTATTAGTCTACATTCTTGACTGTGCTAGTCATTGGTGTAGTTATAATCTCTGTTATATGTAGTCTACATTTCTACGTCTAGTCATGTGTTAGTTATAACTCTGTTATATTAGTCTACATTCTACTGTCTAGTCTGTCTAGTTAAATAAAACTCTGTTATATTAAGTCTACATTCTACTGTTAGTTATAACTCCTGTATATTAGTCTCCATTTGCTACTGCTCTAGTCTTCTAGTTATAACTCTGTTATATAGTCTACATTCTATCTGCTTAGTTATCAATTGGTTTATAGTTAGCCTACATTCTACTGGTCCTAGTTAGTAAGCTATGTGTATAGTTAGTCTCAATTCTACTGTCTAGTCTGGTCTAGTTATAACGTCTGTTTATATTTAAGTGCTAGCATTCTGACTGTCTAGTTATACCTCTGTTATAGGTTAGTCTACATTCTATCTTGTCCAGTTGTCCTAGTTTTATAACTACGTGTATATATGTTGAGTTAGATTCTACTGTCTAGTCTGTCTAGTTATACCTCTGTTTTCAGTCTAGCTATTCTACTGTCCAGTCTGTCCAGTTAAATAACTCTGTTATATTAGGTCTAGCATTGCTACTGTCTAGATCTGTCTAGGTTTAATAACTCTGTTATATTCAGTCTACTTCGTGCGTGTCTAGTCTATAACTCTGTTATAGTTAAGTCTACATTCTACTTAGTCTAAGTTCTGTCTAGTTTATAACTCTGTTATTATTGTCTACATTCTACTGTCTAGTTAATAACTCTGTTTAGTATTAAGTCTACATTCTACTGTCTAGTCGGTCCTAGTTCTAACTCGTGTTAGTTATTAGTCTAACGATTCGTACTGTCTAGTTAGTAACTCTGTTCTATTTAGTCTGACATTCTACTGTCTAGTGTTAGTAACCTTCTGTGTATAGTTGTCTACAGTTCTACTGGTCCCAGTCTGGTCTAGTTAGCTAACTGTTATCTTAGCTCTATCATTCTAGCTGTCCAGTCTGTGTAGTTATAACTCTGTATATTACGTCGTACATTCAGCTGCTAGCTGTCTATGTTTAACTCCTGTTTATTATAGTCCGTACATTCGTACTGTCTAGTTTTCATAACTCTTTATATTAAGCTCTACATTCTTACTGTCCTAGTCTGTCTATGTTATAACTCTGTTATATTAGTCTACATTCTACTGTGTCCAGTCTGTCCCAGTTATAACTCTGTTATATTAGTCTACATTCTACTGTCTAGTGCTGTCCAGTTATAACTCTGTTATATTAGTCTACTTCTACTGTCTAGTTTATAGACTCGTGTTATATTAGTCTAGCATTCTACTGTCTAGTCTGGTCTGTTCTAACTCTGTGTATATTAGTCCTACATTCTACTGCTCCTAGTGTATACCTCTCGTTATAGTTAGATCTACACTACTACTGTTCTAGTCAGTCTAGGTTTATAACTCTGTTATAATAGTCTATCATTCTACTGTCTAGTTATAACTCTGTAATATAGTCTATCATGTCTACTGCTCTAGTTATAACTCTGTTATATTTTAGTTACGTTCTACTGTCCCGTCTGTCTTAGTTATAAACTCTGTTATAACTTAGTCTACATTCTACTGTCTAGGTCTGTCTAGTTATTAACTCTGTTATATTAGTCGTGACATTCCTACTGTCAAGTCCGTGTCCGTTGATAAACTCTGTTATCCTTGAGTTAGCATTCTACTGTCTAGGTCTGGTCTAGTTATAACGTCTGTTATACGTTAGTCTAGCATTCTGACTGTCTAGTTTAATGAACTTGTTATATTAGTCTACCATTCTGACTGTCTAGTCGCAGTCTAGTTTATAGCTCTGTTATATTAGTACTAGAAGTGTCTACTGTCTAGGGTTGATACTCTGTTATAGTTAGGTCTACAGTTCTATTGTCTTTTTTTGGTTTTGTGCGTAGTCTGTCTAGTGTAACTCTGTATATTAGGTTCTACATTCTAACTGTCGTTAGTTATAGACGTCGTGTTATATTAGTCTCCCATTCTACTTGTCGGAAGTTCATAGTAAAACACTCTGTTATAATTAGTCGTACATTGCTGGACTGTCCAGTCTGTCTAGTTATAACTGTTATAGTTAGTCCACCGATTATGTGCTACTGTCCAGTCTGTGTGGAGTTAAGTCACGTCTGTTAGTTACGATTAGTCTAAATCAAGATTTTATGTGTTTATGTTTCTTAGGTTATAGACTCTGTTATTATTCAGTGGCGAAAAACATGTTCTAGTCTGTCGTAGTGTGGTGTCTGAGTTATGACTCTGTTATATTTAAAGTCTAACATTCTAGGCTGTTAGTCTGTCTCGTTATAACTTCGTGTGTTTATGATTAGTTCACATTCTACTGTCTAGTCTGTCCTAGTTATAACTCTGTTATAATTAGTCTACATTCTATGTCAGTTATAACTCTGTTTATATTAGTCTACTTCTACTGGTCTGTTATAACGTTCCGTGTTGAGTATGGAGCTGGTAGTCTAGCCATTCTACGTGTGCTAGGTCTGTTAGGTGTGTATAAACTAATCGTGTATAGGTGGGTAGGTCCTGACCATGTCTAGACTGTCTGAGTCTGTCTAGTTATACCTCTGTTATATTAGTCTACAGTCTACTGTCTAGTTATATTAACTCTGTTATATTAGTCTACATTCTACTGTCCTAGTCGGTTCTAGTTTATAATCTCTGTTATATTAGTCTACACTTCTACTGTCTATCTGGTCTAGTTATAACTCTGTTATATTAGTCTACATCTACTGTCTAGTTATAACTCTGTTATATAGTCTACATTCTACTGCTCGCAGTCTGTGTAAGTTTATAGCTCTGTTATAATTAGTCCTACATTCTACTGTCTAGTCTGTCTAGTGTATAACGCTGTTATCTTAGTGCCTACATTCTACTGTCTGTCCTGTCTAGTTATAACTGCTGTGTTTACTATAGTCCTACATTGTCGTGGACTGTCCAGTCTGTGTAGTTTAACTTCTGTTATATTAGTCTACAGTTCTGAGACGTGTCAGTATTGTGTAGTAAAGGACCACTTCTGTTATATTATAGGGTTACATTCTACTGTCCTAGTTATAACTATGTTATATTAGTCTACATCTATCTGTCCAGTCTGTGTTAGTTATTTGATCTCTGTTACTTGCTGTAAATGATGTCTTCTGGTGTCACAAACTGATGTCCAAGCATGTCAGGTCACGATAACAGAGATTATTATGTGTGTTATTGATTGAAGCGTCCCTCCCAGTCGCTGTAGCCTTTAACATTGACGGAGTCGCTATAAAACATCAGCGCAATGCTGTGTGTGTGTGTGTGTTGTGCTGTTGTGTGTGTGTGATTGGTGTGTTGTGTGTGTGTGTGTGGTGTGTGTGTTGTGTGTGTGTGTGTGTGTGTGTGGAGTTCAGATGGGCCCGCTGTAATCGGCTCCGTGCAGCGAGCCTGCCTCTATTCTTGTCATGACAACGACTACACGCACACGACAGCAAGCCACACAGCACCACACACACACATCTAGCAAACGACACACCTACTCCGCGCTTGGCCTCTTCCTCTCTGCCTGCGTTAATCCCGGTCGCGGATGGTATTTCGTTCCAATTTACGAGAATTAAGAGTACAGTTTCATCCCAAGCGGAAAGTCATTTCTAGTTTCGCACATCACAACCTGGCTCGTTATCTTAATTCTATTATCGGATGTCAGAAAGGCTCTGGTCGCTAACAAGAATGAATGACGTAGAAGTAGACGTTGACTGTTTGTTCTGAAAACAAAAAAGGTGGTTTTCTTTTGGGGCCACCTCCACTAGTTGACTTCGTCTCCCTGTTCCTCCTTTAACACTGTCACTATTCAGATCCTCTTAGCCCATTTTTAACACAGACAAAACCCCATCTCTTGACATTTAGTTGTTTCTTTTTGGGATATGCTTAAGGGGTAGGAGGTAAAGAAATGGTCAATATTGGGACGCCAGCTGAGAGCCCTCTGTATCTGTCCTCACGCTGTTGCCCTCAGGTCTCTGCCTGTCCTCTCACCTTCTGCGCCCAGCTCTCGGTCGCATGTCTTCTCACCTCTGCCCAGTCTCTTGCTGTCTCTCACCTTCTGCGCCTAGCAGGGTGCTGCATGTAGTGCTGCACACCTTTCCTGCGCTACAGGTTTCTGGTCCGTCTCTACACCCTTGTCTGCCTCAGTGCCTTGCCCGTCTCTCACCTCTGCCTCAGTCTCTGCCTGTCTCTTCCCCTTGCCCCGGGCTGCTTCCTTCCTTCGCGTCGGCGTCTCACGCCCATCCTCACTGCCCCAGTCCTGCCTGTCCTTCTCACTGTCCTGCCCCAGTCTCTGCTGTCTTCTCACCTTCTGCCCAGTCTCTGCCGTCTGCTCACCTTCTGCCATATTCTGCCTGTTCTCTCACCTTCTGCCCCAAGGTCTCTGCCCGTCTCTCACCTTCTGCCCCAGTCTCTGGCCGTCACCCCCCCCCCCCCCCCCCCCCCTCCTCTTTTCACCCCCCCCCCCCCCCTCCCCCCCCCCCCCAGCCCTCTCCCCCGCACCCCCCGCCCCCCCTCCCCCCGGCCCCCCCCCCCCTCCCCGCCCCCCGCCCCACCCCCCCCCCCCCCCGCCCCCCCCCCGCCCCCCCCCCCCCCCCCCCCCCCCCCCCCCCCCCCCCCCCCCCCCCCCCCCCCCCCCCGCCGCCCCCCCCCCCCCGCCCCCCCCCCCCCCCCCCCCCCCCGCCCCCCCCCCTCCCCCGCCGCCCCGTTCCCCACCCCCCCCCCCGCCCCCCCCCCCCCCCCCCCCCCCCCCCCCCCCCCCTCCCCCCTTTTCCCCCCCCCCCCGCGCTTGCCCCCCCCCCCCCCCCCCCCCCCCCCCCCCCCCCCCCCCCCCCCCCCCGCCCCCTTCCCCCCGCCCCCCCCCCCCCCCCCCTTCCCCCCCCCCCCCCCCCCCCCCCCCCCCCTCCCCCCCCCGCCCCCCCCCCCCCCCCCCCCCCCCCCCTCTCTCACCTTCTGCCTTCAGTCTCTCCTGTCTCTTCACCTTCTGCCTCAAAGTCCTCTTCCGTGCTCTCACCTTCTGCCTCAGTCTCTTGCCTGTCTCCGACGATTCTGCCTCCAAGTCTCTGTCCGTCTCTCACTTCTGCCTCAGTCTCGTGTCGTCCTCACCCTTCTGCCTCAGTCTCTGTCCGTCTTCACCTCTGCTCAGTCCTCTGCCGTCTCGAACAACCTTCTGCTCAGTCTCTGCTGTCTCTCACCTTCTGCCCCAGTCTCTGCCTGTCGCTCACCTTCTGCGCAGTCTCTGCTGGTCTCTCACCTTCTGCCCCAGTCTCTGCCTGTCTCTCACGTTCTGCCCCAGTTCTCTGCCTGTCTCTGACCTTCTGCTCAGCCGTTCTCTCACCTTCTTGCTCAGCCGTTCTCAGCTTCTGCCGCCAGTTCTCTGCCCGTCTCTCACCTTCTGCCGCCAGTCTCTGCCCGGTCTCTCCTTCTGCCTCAAGTTTCTGTCGTCTCTCACCTTCTTGCCCCAGTCCTCCTGCCCGTCTCTCACCTTTGCTCGCGCAGTCCTCTGCCTGCCTCTCTACCTTCTGCCAGTCTCTGCCTTGTTCTCTCACCTTTGCCCCGAGTCTCTGCCTGTCTCTCACCTTCATGCCCTCAAGGCCGTCTCGTCACCTTCTTGCCCCAGTCCTCTGCTGTCTCTACACCTTCTGCCCCGAGTCTCTGCCCGTTCTCACCTTCTGCCTCAGTCCTGTCCGTCTCTCACCTTCTGCTCCAGTCTCTGCCCGTCTGTCCCTTTCTGCCCAGTCTCTGCTGTTTTTTCCCTCGCCTCTCACTTCGTGCCTCAGCCTCTGCCTTGTGTGCCAAGTGGATGTGTTTGAGTTGTCTCCCCCCCTCTCACAGCACACGCTTTCAACCAACGTTGTAAGTGATAGACTACCAAGAGATAAGCGCGATCACAGTCTATTCGTGGTGTTGTGGTGAGCTTGTGTAGATCTACAGGGGGCAGACGCAGTGCTGGGACAGGGCAATCACCCGTGGAGGAAGCGCCCGGCGGCCGGGGGGGCAATAAAAACAACAGATAACACCGTGAGGTCAACTCTGCCATTCAATATTTCTTTTGCGCGGCTCTCGTAGCTCTCCCCCGAAACGCTCCACAGAGCGAGTGCGAATTGCAGCGGCAGAAGCGTGTGCTAGCACTCGTGGGTGCGGAGTCGCTACCATGGCCGAGTGGTAGAACCTTTTGTTGTTTTGTTTGTGTGGTGAAAGCAAATGTTGGTTTGACAAGTTTAAGGAGAAGTGTTAATCTGATCAATAGGTCTATGCACAATGCTGTATGAAACCATGATGACCACTGAAACAAAGAACAGAAAAAAAAAAATGGCGTAGGCTAAAACAGCGCAGCAGTAAAATGTATATATCTTTGACGAGCCTATATCGCGGGAAAAAAAGGCATCATACGCACTTAGCGTGCACAGGAGTCAGCGACTCTTGCACTCCGTGGGCAGGTCGTACCAACGAGTGTAAGTCACGCGAGCATACAGCAAGGCAACCGCGGAGCCAGCCAGAGCGAGCCGCACATTAGGCAACAGATCCGAGACTCGATACCTTATAAAAGTGGTTTGTATTAGATCACGATTTATTATTTTCCGTAAAGATGTAAGAAAAATCCACAACCGGATTAGTCTGACGAAGAGAGTGCTGAAGAGATGCAAAGTGTTTCTTTGTTACGAACTTGATTTTTAGCGAGGTGTTATTGCAGGTGTCAAGACAGTCTCACAGGCCTTAACGTGCTATTTAAGTTTTTCGGGTACTGTAAACACTATACTAGTTTAGTTTGGCACGTCTAGCTGTAAGAAACAAGCTGGAAAGGTGGGCTTTCGGTTTTTAAAAAAAATAAAAACATGATCGAATTCCGTTACCTTGAGCTAGTGTAGAAATTGCTGGTTAGGCGGCCAAAGTCCGCCCTTCATATCAGCTTCCGAGACACGAGTTTAGGTCCGTCTGTGTTTTAAATCCATGAACTTTGTGGCCAAAAAGTTAAATCCGAAATTTGACTTTCGAGTGAGCGGCTATTGGTCGTGTTGTCCGGCAGTTTAGACCTTGGGTTTGGCGGGCGGGTAGAGAGAAGGGTGCGGGATCAGAGCTTGTAGCTCTGTCTCTGAGCTGTGGCAGCTAATGTGGCTTGGAGCCAACCTGCGGAAGCCCGAACTTACCCGCCGTACTCACTGGCCCCGGTTGGATACTGAGCTGGATGTAAGTGGACGGCAAAGACTGAACGCAAGTGAGAGTGGAAGAAGCAGAAGGATTAGAGTTTGGACAGCGGGGCTAAGTACTAGGGTGTTATGTGGCGAGGAGGCAGGGGTGTAGTTGAACCGTGATCGCCGGCTGCGCCGGTATGGCGCTGTGAGGGGGTATTAAGCTGGTAGTGTTGGGTGTGATTTGTTTGTGGTACAAGACAGCAAGACATTATGTATAGAAA
>NW_019948320.1:0-9097 GCF_002910315.2 Salvelinus sp. IW2-2015
GGGGGGGGGGGGGTACTGTCATTATTTTAGTTAGGTCAGGGTGTGACATGGGGGATGTTTGTGTGTTTTTGTCTAGTTGAGGGTGTTTGTAGTGTCTAGGGGGTTTTGGTAGAGTTTATGAGGTTGTGTTCAGTGTAGGTGTTTAGGTATGTCTATGGTTGCCTGGGTGGTTCTCAATCAGAGACAGCTGTCTATCGTTGTCTCTGATTGGGAGCCATATTTAATGGGTAATGGTGACATAATTTAGGACCACATCCATAACCTGAGTGGAAACCAGAGAGMATACTATAAAAAGCCAGTCAGCTGATTATTGACAAGTTTTTCCAACACTTTTTATAAACAAGGCAAAATAGAAAATGGCCTATAACAGTTAGGATCAGCTTGATCTCCCCTTTAAATAAAGGACGCACCGTGGCTGCCTTCCAAGCAATGGGAACCTCCCCAGAGAGGAGACAGGTTAAAAAGGTCATAGATAGGCCTGGCGATGATAGGGGCAGCAACCTTAAAGAAGAAAGGGTCTAAACCATCTTGACCCAGATAGTTTTTTGGCATCAAGTTTAAGGAGCTCCTTTAGCACCTCGAACTCAGTGACCACCTACAGGGAGAAAATTTGTAGCGGGACAGGGGGAAAAGAGGGAGGAGCATTGGGTCTAGTCGCATTAGAAGGGGTGGGAAATGTTGGTCGGGCAAGGAGGCATGGCTGAGTCAAATAGGAATCCTGACTTAATGAAGTGGTGATTAAAGAGCTCAGCCATGTGCTCCTTGTCAGTAAAAACCACATCATCAACATTAAGGGACATGGGCAGCTGTGAGGTCATGGATGTCATGGAAAGCTATATGTTATGGAAAGAGCAGGTGTTCCTAATGTTTTGTACACTTGTGTACATCTCGCTGGTTTTTCCATGCATTGTCAAGACCAGTCTGCAGCCTTGGGTAAGACAAAGGGGCGAGGGGTTTGTCTCTTTGTTAACAACAGCTGTTGCGCGATCTCTAATGTTAAGGAAGTCTCAAGTTTTTGCTTGCCTGAGTTAGAATACCTTGTGATAAGTGGCAGACCGTACTATTTACCAAGAGAGTTTTCATCTCTATTTTTCGTAGCTGTCTATTTACCACCACAAACCGATGCTGGCACTAAGAATGAATTCAACGATCTGTATAGGGCCATAAGCAAACAAGAAAATGCACATCCAGTTGCGACGCTTCTCATGGCCTGTGACTTTATTGCAGGGAAACTGAAATCCATTTGAGAAAATATTTACCAGCATGTCACCTGTGCAACTAGAGGTGATAAAACTCTAGATCACCTTTAGTCCAATCACAGAAACACATACAACACTCTCCCTCGGGCCAATCTTTGACAAATCGAATAACTCTATCCTCCTGATTCCTGCTTACAAGTAAAAACTCAAACAGGATTTAACAGTGGTCCGATGAAGCGAATGCAAAGCTACAGGATTGTTTCGCTGGGACAGACTGGAATATGTTCTGGGATTCATATGATAACATTGAGGAGTTTACCACATCAGTCACTGGCTTCATTGATAAGTGCATCAACGACATCGTCCCAGAAGTGGCTGTGCTTACATACCCCAATCAGAAGCCATGGATTACAGGCAACATACTCACTGAGCTAAAGGTTAGAGCTGCGGCTTTCAAGGAGTGGGACAATGATCCGGATGCGTTTAAGAAATCCCGTTACGAGCTCTGCCGAGCCTATAAACAGGCAAAGCATCAATACAGGACTAAGATCGATTCCTACCATGCCAGTTCTGATGCTCGTCAGATGTGGTAGGGCTTTCAAACTATCATGGATTACAAAGGGAAACCCAGCCGCAAGCTGCCAAGTGTCGAGAGCCTACCAAACGAGCTAAATGCCTTCTATGCTCGTTTTGAGGCAAGCAACACTGAACCATGCATGAGTGCACCAGCTGTTCGGACGACTGTGTGATCTTGTTCTCAGTAGCTGATGTAAGTAAGACGTTTAAACAGGTTAACATTCACAAGGCCGCAAGGCCAGACGGATTACCAGGATGGGTACTCAGAGCATGTGCTGGCCAGCTGGCAAGTGTCTTCACTGACATTTTCAACCTCTCCCTGGCCCAGTCTGTAATACCTAGCAGACCACCATAGTCCCTGTGCCCAAGAACGCCAACGTAACCTGTCTAAATGACTACCGCACCATTGCACTCACATCTGTAGTTATTAAATCCTTTGAAAGGCTGTTCATGGTTCACATCAACACCATCATCCCAGACTCACTGGACCCACTTAAATTTGCATACCACCCAAACAGATCCACAGATGATGCAATCCCTATTGCACTCCACACTGCTCTCTCCCACCTGGAAAAGAGGAACACCTATGTGAGGATGTTGTTCATTGACTACAGCTCARCGTTCAACACCATAGTGCCCTCCAAGCTCATCACTAAGCTCAGGACTCTGGGACTGAACACTTCCCTCTACAACTGGAACCTGGACTTCCTGATGGGCCGCCCCCAGGTGGTGAGGGTAGGCAACAACACATCCGCCACACTGAACCTCAAACCAGGTGCCCCTCAGGGGTGCGTGCTTAGTCCCTTCCTGTACTCCCTGTACACCCACAACTGCGTAGCAGTGCACGACTCCAACATCATCATTAAGTTCACTGATGACACAACGGTGGTAGGCCTGATCACTGACAACAATGAGACAACCTTTAGGGAGGAGGTCAGTGATCCTGGCAGTGTGGTGCTAGGACAACAACCTCTCCTTCAATGTTAGTAAGACAAAGAAGCTGATCGTGGACTACAGTAAACGGAGGGCTGAGTACGCCCCCATCCACATTGACGGGGCTGCATTGGAGCGAGTTGAGAGCTTCAAGTTCCTTGTGTCCGCATCACTAAAGATTTATCATGGTCCAGACACACCGACACAGCCGTAAAGATTGCACGGCAACACGTCTTCCCCCTCAGGAGGCTGAAAAGATTTGGCATGGGGCCGCAGATTCTCAAAAAGATGCACCACTGCCACCCAGGACCTCTATACCAGACGTATCAGAGGAAGGCCCTAAGAATTGTCAGACTCCAGCCACCCAAGTAATAGACTGTTCTCTCTGCTACAGCACAGCAAGCGGTACCGATGCACCAATTCTGGAACCACAGGACCCTGAAAAGCTTGTACCCCCAAGCCATAAGACTGCTACCCGGATTATCTGCGTTGACCCTTTTTGCACTAACTCTTTTGACTCATCAAATATGCTGCTGCTAATGTTTAATATCTATCCTGTTGCCTAGTCACTCTACCCCTACCTGTATGTACATATCTACCTCAATTACATCGTACCCCTACACATCGACAGTGTATATACAGTTGAAGTCGGAAGTTTACATAGGTTGGAATCATTAAAACTCGTTTTTCAACCACTCCACAAATTTCTTGTTAACAAACTATAGTTTTGGCAAGTCGGTTAGGACATCTACTTTGTGCATGACACAAGTAATTTTTCCAACAATTGTTGACAGACAGATTATTTCACTTATAATTCACTGTATCACAATTCCAGTGGGTCAGAAGTTTACATACACTAACTTGACTGTGCCTTTAAACAGCTTGGAAAATTCCAGAAATTTGAGTTAATTGGAGGTGTACCTGTGGATGTGTTTCAAGGCCTACCTTCAAACTCAGTGCCTCTTTGCTTGACATCATGGGAAAATCTAAAGAAATCAGCCAAGACCTCAGATTTTTTTTTTGTATACCTCCACAAGTCTGGTTCATCCTTTGGAGCAATTTCCAAATGCCTGAAAGTACCACGTTCATCTGTRCAAACAATACTACGCAAGTACAAACACCATGGGACCACGCAGCGGTCATACCGCTCAGGAAGGATATGCGTTCTGTCTCCTAGAGATTAACGTACTTTGGTGCGAAAAGTGCAAATCAATCCCAGAACAACAGCAAAGGACTTTGTGAAGATACTGGAGGAAACAGGTACAAAAGTATCTATATACACAGTTAAACGAGTCCTATATTCACCTAACCTGAAAGGCCGTTCAGCAAGGAAGAAGCCACTGCTCCAAAATCGCCATAAAAAAGCCAGACTACGGTTTGCAACTGCACATGGGGACAAAGATCGTACTTTTTGTAGAAATGTCCTCTGATCTGATGAAACAAAAATATAACTGTTTGGCCATAATGACCATCGTTATGTTTGGAGGAAAAAGGGGGAGGCTTGCAAGCCGAAGAACACCATCCCAACCGTGAAGCACGGTTGCTGCAGGAGGGACTGGTGGACTTCACAAAATAGATGGCATCATGAGGTAGGAGAATTACGTGGATATATTAAAGCAACATCTCAAGACATCGTTCAGCAAGTTAAAGTTTGGTTGCAAATGGGTCTTCCAAATGGACAATGACCCCAAGCATACTTCCAAAGTGGTGGCAAAATGGCTTAAGGACAACAAAGTCATGGTATTGGAGTGGCCATCACAAAGCCCTGTTCTCAGTCCTATAGAAAATCTGTGGGCAGAACTGAAAAAGTGTGTGCGAGCAAGGAGGTCTACAAACCTGACCCAGTTACACCAGCTCTGTCAGGAGGAATGGGACAAAATTCCCACACAAAACCCACACCTTTTCACATGCACTACATACGCACACACATAACACACACTCGTAGACCAACACAGCACAAACACACACATACACANGAGAGAGAGGAAGAGGAGAGAGAGAGACAGCGGAGGAGAGAGAGAGAGAGACAGAGAGCGAGGACAGAGAATGAGAGAGAAGAGAGGAGAGACAGATTAGAGAGAGACAGAGAAGGAGCACGAGATAAATATTATTAGAGAGAGAGACAAACAGACACAGAGGAGAAGACATTACAAAGTATTTCCATTCCCATTTAAAGACATATAGTGTTACAATTGGTGTTCTAGGATCAGTGGTATTCCAACTTTAGATCCCGTACCCCTTCAAACATTCAACCTACAGCTGCGTACCCCCTCTAGCACCAGGGTCAGCGCACTCTCAAATGTTGTTTTTTGCCATCATTGTAATCCTACCACACCCACACTATACAATATATTTATTAATCATAACAATGAGTGTGAGTTTTTGCCACAACCTGGCTCATGGGAAGTGACAAATAGCTCTTATAGGACCAGGGCACAAATAATAATAGAATAATAATCAATAATTTTGCTCTTTATTTAGCCATCTTACATATAAAACCTTATTTGTGAATACAAAATGGTGAATAACTCACCACAGGTTAATGAGAATGGTGTGCTTGAAAGGATGCACATAACTCTGCAATGTTGGGTTGTATTGGAGACAGTCTCAGTCTAAAATTATTTTACACACACAGTCTGTGCCTTCATTTAGTTTTCATGCTAGTGAGGGCCGAAAATCCACTTTCACATAGGTACGTGGTTGCAAAGGGCATTAGTGTCTTAACAGCGCGATTTGCCAAGGCAAGAAACTCTGAGCGTTAATGCAGACAGAAAAGAGCTCCAACTTCTTAATCATAGCCTGAATTTAGTCCCGCACATTGAATATAGTTGCGGAGAGTCCCTGTAATCCTAGATTCAGATCATTCTGACGAGAAAAAGTATCACCCAGTTAGGCCAGTCGTGTGAGAAAAAAAAGTTCAGGGGCCTTGCTTGCTTTAACAAAGTTAACCATTTTCACTGTAGTGACTAAAAAGTCTTTCAAGCTGTCAGGCATTCCCTAGGCAGCAAGAGCCTCTCGGTGGATGCTGCAGTGTACCCAAGTGGCGTCGGGAGCAAATACTTGCACGCGCGTTACCACTCCACTATGTCTCCCTGTCATGGCTTTTGCGCCATCAGTACAGATACCAACACATCTTGACCACCAAAGTAAATTTGATGTCACAAAGCGGTCCAGTACTTGAAAAATATCCTCTCATGTTGTCCTGGTTTCCAGAAGAGGATGTCTTCCTTAATTGATGTAACGGACATATACGAATATAAGAATTAAGTCCTCCACATAGTATGGTGTTTGCCTGTCCCAGCCACTCGGTAGCTCACCTTATAAGACACTTCTAGCCCCTTCTTATTATATGGTATCTGTTGCTTTTATACATGTCTTACTACTCGAAAGTCGTCTTTATTCTTGCTCAAAAAACTCCTGTGGCTTATTTTTTTAAATGGACATGTTTCATTTCTAAATGTCTGCGCAGGAGTGAAGGTTTCCCGCGAGAGAGTAACGGTTAATGTGATTGGATGTTAATTATTTGACTAGGCTACCTGTATTTGACATTGTGTTGTTATTTCGCTGAACACTAGATGGTTTAATTGTATTTTGGGCAGTGAAACGAGGCTACTCAGGTGAGAAAAAAACCTCACCCAAATGTATAGCCCCGTTGGAAAATATAAATGTACTGTTTGAAAATGTGACATTTTTACGCCATTTTTATTTGGCGTAACCCCGACGCCATTGGGGGTACCCCTGAGGGTACCTGGTCTAGATGGTTTCTGCTAAGGATAATTGTATTGTCATTCATTTCATAAACATTTATTCTAAGACTTGAATATAGAATTGATATGTAATTTCTCCTGTGTGCAGTTCCATTACTAGCGAATCAAATGATAGCATTATAATGTATATATTCTATATTGAACCAGTGGCGATTTTAGCATGTAAATCTTGGTGGGGCAAAAAAAAGAAATGTGGAATGCATGCCAGCAAAGCCACTACACAACACAACACTAAACAATACATTAATTGCACTATAACGGTGACAAACAGTGCCCACAAACTGTTAGGGCCTACATAAAGCTGTCCCAACACCACTGCTAAACCTGGCTTTCAGCGGAGCCTTGTCTGGCAGCGAAGCAGTTCATTCAGCCTTTAAAAAAAACATAGCTGATATGGCTGACTTGTTTAAACAAATGAGATTTCTACTGACAATTGAGATGTACAAATTATGGCATAAGGGGACGACAAGCAGATAAGAGGCAATCCGTAATTTCGATTAAGACATTAATGAGCGAGCTAGGACGGACATAGTCAATATAACTATTTGTTCAGCAACAGAATTCAGAACATGGTCCGTTCTTACAGTGTTCTCCCTGTACACCAAGTCAGAACCGTAGGATAAATAGATGATGGGGCATATAAACAGACAATGAAAGCTCTTACAATATTCGGTGATTACATTTATCTATTACATTTATCTAAAACAAAACAAACCCCAAACAGCAAGCAATGCAGGTGTAGAAGCACGGTGGCTAGGAAAAACTCCCTAGAAAGGCCAAAACCTAGGAAGAAACCTAGAGAGGAACCAGGCTATGAGGGGTGGCCAGTCCTCTTCTGGCTGTGCCGGGTGGAGATTATAACAGAACACGGCCAAGATGTTCAAATTTCATAAATGACCAGCATGGTCAAATAATAGTAATCACAGTGACAGGTCAGGGTTCCATAGCCGCAGGCAGAACAGTTGAAACTGGAGCAGCAGCACGGCCAGGTGGACTGGGGACAACAAGGAGTCATCATGCCAGGTAGTCCTGAGGCATGGTCCTAGGGCTCAGGTCCTCCGAGAGAGAGAAAGAAAGAAAGAGAGAATTAGAGAGAGCATACTTAAATTCACACAGGACACCGGATAAGACAGGAGAAATACTCCAGATATAACAGACTGACCCTAGCCCCCCGACACATAAACTATTGCAGCATAAATACTGGAGGCTGAGACAGGAGGGGTCAGGAGACACTGTGGCCCCATCTGATGATACCCCCGGACAGGGGGATATAACCCCACCCACTTTGCCAAAGCACAGCCCCCACACCACTAGAGGGATATCTTCAACCACCAACTTACCATCCTGAGACAAGGCCGAGTATAGCCCACAAAGATCTCCGCCACGGCACAACCCAAGGGGGGCGCCAACCCAGACAGGAAGACCACGTCAGTGACTCAACCCACTCAAGTGACGCACCCCTCCTAGGGACGGCATGGAAGAGCACCAAGTAAGCTTTTAATTTGACACGTCAAATAACACAATTATAGAATGTTGTGTGTGCTGAATTTACAGGTGCAAGCCAAGCACCACAACTACTAACATTATGTGTTTACAATACCGCGTTGGTGAAAATAAAAATAGACCGAATTATTAGGGTGAGGCACATGGGCTACTAACAGCTTACTACACAACATACACTTAGTGTTACTTTCTTAGCTACATTTCTCCCTTGCATTTTACATCATTTATGTAGCAGCATTCAATACATTTTTGGACTCACCTTGTGAAGGTGGCGCAGCGGTCCTTTGTGGGCAAATTTTGTCATCAAACTTTGTCATCAAAGTCTGGCATTCTCTGGATTTAATGGTGGGAACACAGCCACTCCAAAACACAGCCACTCCATTGAATAGCAGGCTAACGTTAGTGGTTTCTTTGCAACACTTGCAGTTAGTCAGTGATTCCTTCCAAACGACTCTTTGTTGAATTTGCGATTTCCAACTTGTTGTGTAATCTTTATGCCGATGAGCACCGATACGTTTTATCTATAGTTTCTCATCATTATTTATCTTCATGTGACAAGGATTAAAAAGGATTTGCCAGTAGATTGTCGACTTGATGACAACTGATGATGACTGCTAGCTAAGACTTTGAAAGTAAGATGTTGACATGATCAGTCCTATCAAAGCTACTGTAGATAGAACGTGATTTGATGTCATTCTATTTGTGGCCAATGACCTTGAGCCTTCTTGGATGGGCACTTCTAATATAACTCTACGACAGAACCCAAGGGGCAAACATTTTCGAGCTCTAACCTTAGAATTGGGGATGACGTACTGGCAACCCCCCCCCCCCCAAAGAAAAAGTGTGGTTGCTCTGCCCCACCTGCCCTGAATGACAGGTCACCACTGTATAGAACGTAGATAAATAGATGGGGAAATAGTGAGGCCAAAGGGGAATACATTGCTGGTGGGATACATGCTTCAGGAGTGAAAGCGAGCGAGGAAGGGAGGGAGAGATGGAGGAAGAGGGCAGAAAGGGAATGGAGTGCAATACTGAGGGGTGCTGAGGCAGTGAAACAAGGGGTGCTGAGGCAGTGAAACAAGGGGTGCTGAGGCAGTGAAACAAGGGGTGCTGAGGCAG
>NW_019948320.1:9635-11356 GCF_002910315.2 Salvelinus sp. IW2-2015
AGGCAGTGAAACAAGGGGTGCTGAGGCAGTGAAACAAGGGGTGCTGAGGCAGTGAAACAAGGGGTGCTGAGGCAGTGAAACAAGGGGTGCTGAGGTAGTGAAACAAGGGGTGCTGAGGCAGTGAAACAAGGGGTGCTGAGGCAGTGAAACAAGGGGTGCTGAGGCAGTGAAACAAGGGGTGCATATCGCTGATGTCAGATAGCATTTTTTAGACCTGATTTGCTAGTTTGTTTTAGTTTAACTTTGTGAAAATATGTATATTTAGTTTCATATTACTTTATTATAGTTTTATTTTTAGACAGGGGGAGGCTAGGATACATTTGTGTTGTAGAGTATTTTTTGTCACGTCATTTCTTGCCACTGCAGGCAGTAATAGATAAGGTGATGAATCAGGTTATTTGTTAGGTTAGGTTTCAATTATTAAAGTCAATCTCAATGTGACTTGGATTTAAAATGAATAACGCTGTGACAGGTGCAAAAAATATGGTGGAGGGAAACTATCCAGCCCATGTTTACACTAATCCAATGCCTTTTAACTTTAGCAGTACAAGGAAGAAGAATCAAGTTAGCAACCTAGCCAATGTTTCCCCTGTCCACTTATCTCTCTTGGACAGATTCTGCGGGATGGGTAGGATAACCAGCAGCAGTAGTTCCGGTGTTTAGGTTTTTTCGTCACTGATTATTTAGACAGATAATGGATTGGCAGGTGTCTTTAAAATTTCAGAAGGGGAGGGGACATTCTGCCTATAGACGTGTCTGTAACGTGCAAAGATAGAGCGTGGAGGTCCTTGTTCCAGTTCCACTCCTCGTTCTAGCATCTATTCATCGCTTCTCTTAATATGTATGGGCCCAGGACTTAATCGAGCAGCTGACCAATTACGCAAGGCTTTAGTTAACCGAGATTAGCGAAGCATTTAGCTGGCTGATTCAGTAAACCCCCTAAAAGCTTGAAACCCCCATTGAAACCCCCATTGAAACCCCCATTCGATTTTTGCCCAAAAAATCTAACTGAACATAATTCATGATGTTTTTTATTTTAATTTTATTTTGGAGTCAAATACAATATTTTCAGTTTAGTTTTAGTTTTTGAAACGGGTTTGTTAATTATTTTATTTCATTTGACTATATAATTTTTTTCAGATCAGGTTTTCGTGTACTATAATAACCTTGACACACACACACTGACACAACGCCTTTGTTCAGAGGAATTCATTCAGGGTTCAGTGGTTCAAATGATAACAGATAACACTCTGTCCTGCTCTTTCTTTCTATCTTTTTCCACCCCTCTCTCCCCCATCTGTGTTTTATCAGTGACCTTGGCTGTAGAGCCACCAGGTATATTACAGCATTTATAGCCAGCAGCCTGGGAGAGTCCTTAGAGGCTAGTAGAGGTTTATAGGCCTAAAGCAGTCCGTCCATCCGTTCATCCATCCGTCCATCCATCCATCCATACACACACTGTACCAGCATACAAGCATGAGCACTCGGACACAACAAGGCCCCTCCTCTCACTCTACCCCTCTTTCACCTTACCCCTCCCTCCTCTCTCCATCCTCTCTGCACCCCTCTCTCTGTTTCTGAAAAGGTTATAGTAGCTCCATGAATAAGCTGTAGATTTATTAACCTGCCAACTCCCAGCAATCACTGTGACCGCGCACGCACGCACGCACGCACGCACGCACGCACTCACTCACTCACTCACTCACTCACTCACTCACTCA
>NW_019948320.1:16691-20968 GCF_002910315.2 Salvelinus sp. IW2-2015
AATTAAGCTAGCAGTCCCAGTTATGACACCAAATTCCTTAATCTTACAACTGCACAGCTGACACCGGCCAAAACCGGACAGAGCCGCGCTGGGCCAATTGTGGCTCGCCCTATGGGTCTCCCAAATCAGGCGAGTTGTGAATACAGCCTGGAATTCCCAACCAAACGTGTCGTGTCAGTGACCGCCTCAAGCGCCAGTTCCACTGAGATGCAGTGCCTTAGACCGCTGTTGCCACTTACTATTACCTTTAATGCTGCATTGTCCAAATCTCACAATTGGATTGAATCGGCCATGCCATAGTTTCAGGCTGCACCAGAGAAATAAAAAAGTAGATCAATTGCGTAGAGCGTTGGTTTCCTGAAATGGTGGACCTTCCATTTGTTGTTCTACATATATAGCACATTCTGGCCCTTTCCCTGGTCCTTGTAAATGAACAAGGTCTGTCTTTAAAAGTTAATTTAACTCAATTCTTTTCTTACTGTTATAGTGTGGACCTACTGGTGGTTCATTGTGGAGAAGGGGAGGAAGAAGTAGAGAGGAGAGAGAATAGACAAAGAGAGAGAGACAGAGAGAGACAGGGAGAGAGACAGAGGGCAGGAGAGGCCAGAGCACAGAGAAACAGAGACAGGAGAGAGAGACAGAGGAGAGAGACAGAGAGAGAGAGAGCAGCGAGAGAGAGAGAGAGGAGACCGGAGAGCGAGACAGAGAGAGAGAGCCAGAGAGAGAGACAGGAAGAGAGAGAGACAGAGAAGTAGAGCACTGGATAAATATATAGAGAGAGAGACACACAGACACAGAGAGAGACAAGTAGAAGAGTATTTCCATTCACCATTTAAGAGGACAATATAGTGTACAATTGTGGTCTAAGATTCAGTGGTTTCCAAACTTTTAGTCCGTACCCCTTCAAACATTCAACCTACCAGCTGCGTACCGGCTCGTAGGGGCACCAAGGGTGCACGCAGAAGCAGCACTGCTCAAATGTTGTTTGTTTTGGCCATCATTGTAATCCTAGCCGAACAACCACATCACTATACAATATATTTATTAATCATAACAATGAGTAGTGGAGTGGTTGAATAGATGCCCCAAACACAACGTGTCGATTGGTAGATGCAAAATGCACTTGCTTTAGGACGCGAGAGAGCCAGAAAATAATGTAATAGAACATAATAGATCGAGATAATTTTTGCTCTTTATTTAGCCATCGTTCATTATAAATACTTATTTGGTTGAATACAAAATGGTGAATAGGACTCACCACAGTGTAATGAGAATGGTGTGCTTGAAGGATGGTCACATAAACTGCTGGCAGGATGTTGGGGTTGTATTGGAGGACATGTACTCAGGTCTAGAAATTATTTTAACAAAGGACACAAGTCGCTGTGCCTAATCATTATAAGGTTGTTCTATGCATAAGATGAGGAGGAGCCGAAAAATGCCAAACTTTGCAAGCATAGGCGTACGGTGGTTTGCAGAATGGGCATGTAGTGCCTTAGACTAGGCGATTTATGTGCCAAGGCGCACAAGAAACTCTGAGCGTTCAATGCATGACAGAAAAAGCAAGCTCCAACTTTCTTAATCATTACGCGCTGAATTTAGTCGGCCGCACATTCGAAATATTTTATAATAGTTGCGGAGAGTCGCCCTGTCACCGATCCGTAGATTCAGATCCATTCTGACGAGAAAAAGTATGCACCGCAGTTAGGGCAGTGCCGTGGTGAGAGAAAAAAGTTCAGGGGCCCTTGCTTGCTTTAAAACAAGGGAGTTAAAGAACCACTGTTTATCACACTGAGTAAGTGACTATGGAAAAGGTACTTGTCCAGCTGGTTCAAGAGGATCTCCTAGGCAGCAAGAGCCTCTCGTGAGGTGCTGCAGTGATAACCGCCAAGTGGCGTCGGCGGAAAGCTAAATCACTTGCAGACGCGCGTTATACCGCAACTCCAGTAATCGCTCCTCACCTGTCTATTGGCTTTTGCGGCAATCAGTACAGAGTACCGAACACAGGTCTTGAACCACCAAAGTAAATTTGATGGGTCAGCAGGCAAGCGGTCGCAAGTACTTGGGAAAGAATAAAATCCTCGGATCGAGTGTAGATCACTTGGTTGTCCAGGGAAGAGGAGGGATGTCTTGCCACTGGTAAAGTTGATGTAGATTCTTGGAACATGGATAGGCTGAATATAAAGAATTGAAAGTCTAGACAATTAGTTATATGAGAAGGGTTGTGTGTGCCTGTCCACGAGCACGGTCGGTTAGTCAACGCTATAATACCCCGCAGACACGTTCTAGCCCTGTCGTTAATTATATGAGATAATCAAGGGTGTGCTAATTGATATGGGATCATGTGAATTAGCGTAAGCTAACGAAAAAGTAAGTCCGGGTTGGTTAATTCTTAGCTGCACAAAATACTCCCTGTGGCTTATTTTTAAATGGAGCATCGGTTTCATTTCTAAATTTGTCTGCGAGGAGTGAAGGTTTTCGCGGCGAGATGAGTAAACGGTTAATGTGATTGGATGGTTAATTAATTTGACTAGGCTTACCTGTGATTTGAATTGTGTTTGTTATTCGCTGATAGTAGGAAGAGGGAAGTGTGCTTACGCAGGGTGGAAGAAGAAGCGGACAAAGAAGAAAATGAGCGGTGCTGAGGCGCGCCCGGGTGGTGCGCGAGGGGGTCCAGTCGGTTGGTGCCCGCCACGCGGGGCCGTATAAGTGGCGGGAGGAGGGTGGCTGAGGGAATGGGGGAAGGTTTACACACGATGGAGCGGGGGGGGGGGAGAGGAGGGAAGGAGGAGTTTGGTATAGGGGATTGACGACGGAGTTGAGTACGCACACAGGGAGGGGAGGGTGCGAGAAGGGGTTGAGGAGACTGCCTTGCGACTGAGTTTTTTTTAGCGTGTGTGACAAAAGAGGAGAGAGATTGGAGTGAAGGAAGACTCGAAGGATGGTGAAGTAATGTCTAGTTTATTATCGCAATTTCACAGACAAACTATTATCATTATCATAGTCACGCAGCTATATGTATCTGTGGTGTATTCTATCCACCGATAAGTAAGACTCTTCAAGTTGTGTATAAGGCCCCCATACTATCACAGTGTCGTTTTGGTTTTTCCATTACGACAGGGGTGTCTTGTGAGTGAGGTTGAGTTTTGAGTGAGTGAGTGAGTGAGTGAGTTGAGGTGAGTGGAGGTAGGAGCGTGATGTGAGCTGAGTGAGTTGAGTGAGTGAAGTGAGTGAGTGAGTGAGGTGATGAGTGGAGTGAGGGAGTGGAACACACTGTACACACTTCCCTTGACTAAGCAGAACTGACCCTTCAGTACAGCCAATCACTTACCGCAGTGTGTGTGCGCGGGCATGCGTGTGTGCGAGCGAGCATGTGTCTGTGTGTGTGTTTGTGTGTGGTGTGTGTGTGTGTGTGCGCGCGGGGGTTATCAGTAGTGTAAAGGATGGGTGGTAATTGAATAATGACAGTACAGATCCTGATGGATCACCTGTCACTACACTGTCCTCCATCCCTCCATCCTTGTCAACCTCTCCTTTCAATCCCTCCATCCACAGCTTCAAGTCAAATCAGCCGTCAGCAGTGTAAGTAGGCTAAAGGCCCAGGTGTGTGTGTGTGTTACCCCCTTATAACAGCGCCTAGAATCCACTTCTTCCAAAGCAAAGACGCCTTTGAGAGCATTTTGTCACAATTTCTTTAATGTATTTAAAAAGGTTGCAGAACTACAAATACAAGCAGGTGAAGAGTATTTACACACAGGTCTCTTTAGAACAATTTAAATCCTGAAGACAGACAGAAAATACTGTAGTGTCACAGCACCAATATACCTCTGTAGAATGAGTTACTTTACRGGTACAACATTAACAAAATATAGAGGTCATAAGGAACTGTTTTGATAGAGAGAACATTCTCCAGAAGAAATGATAGGAAAAAAATTGTAATTCCTGTTTATTCAATGGTGGCAATGATTTACAGTACAAACATAATTTCAGTGGCTTCAAACATCTTATCACATGAATTATCACCAATATTTCAGCACCTTCAAGGTCAATCAAAACGCTCTGGATACATGGTTTAATGCAGTGTGAGTCAGCATTTGTTTGAATTGCTGTGTATAGAGTATCATGGATTACTGCTCTGGGTAGAAGTTCCTATTTTAGCACAGATCTAGGATCAGCTTACCTTCCCAAAATGGAACATTAACCACCAAAACATTAACCTGACCTTAGATCAGTGTCTGGTGGCGATTTATAGCTGTAATCCCCTCTCTGTCAGGTGTAGA
>NW_019948321.1:0-14325 GCF_002910315.2 Salvelinus sp. IW2-2015
CAAGGTGCGCGCTTTAAAGTGTTCATGATTTAATCCCAAAAAAACCAAATTCAAACAAAAACAACAAAACAGGAGAACGAAAGCGAACAGTTCTGTCAGGCCAAAAACTAAACAGCCTAAACAGAAAATAACTACCCACCAAAGCATCGGTGGGGAAAAGCTACCTTAGTATTGGTTCTCATCAGAGACAACGATAGACAGCTGCCTCTGAAAAAAACTGAGAACCATACCAGGCCAAACACATAGAAATTACAAAAACAAGGAAAATGAAACATAGAAGTTGCCCACCCAAATCACACCCTGACCAAACCAGAATTAGAGACATAAAAAGCTCTCTACGGTCAGGGCGTGACACTAGCCTTACTGATATCAGCTGGCTCACTTTGCGAGATTACGGTCTTCGTTTCAGTTGCTGGCAGTCCTGCCACTGTGATAGACACCATCTGGGTCTAACTTTTTGGCATAGCCTGTTCTCCCAATGCCAGGGATTCTATGGCAGGTTTCCAGACGTCCAACATCAAGGGCTATGTGGTCTCGGGTCTGCCTTGTTATTATTCTCCAGTTTAGTCAGCAGAAGCTGTGTGATTATCTTGATAGTTTCTCCAAAGATGCACCAAGCTGTCAACTTGACGATTTATCATTTTCAATACTCAGCTTCGAGTCGTCCATCCTTTTTTCCAATTTTTGTACCTAGGCTCCTTATCTCTGTCAATGAGATTAAGCCATGCTGTGGGCACTTTCTTTCTTTTATCAATGCGGCTCCATATTTTTCTCACCACTCCGTAGGTTTCTTACAGGAATCCATATGTTTTAGCGGTTAGCTTTTTCTGTTATTGCCGTTCAAGGTAGCTAGGCCAGCTAAGTTCTATAGCGAAGCTAGCTAACCAGCTACTCGCCAAGCGTTTCCCACAGGCTTGGTCATGTTGACTGGTCTTTCACCCTCCGGGATTCAGACTTCAGCTGTCTCCATTTACGGGCCGATCTCTATTGTGTGACAGAGTTTGGTCCCCGACCAGAAGCGAACGTTGTGTCACCGTGTTACACCGAATGACTAGTGGTGTGGTTCATTGTAAAAGGGCTAGTGTTTGAGAGACCAGAAAACACTGAATTATGCTCAGTTTTTAACTGCGGTACATGTATGCCTGGCATGGAAAAGTGGTGAACCACTCCAAAACACCACACCACACACAATGTTTACGACCCTGGTGGTGACCAAACAATTAATTCCCTTAAAAATCTAATTTTCCCTAACACTAATTGTAACCCTTACCCTAATTGTAACCCTAAACCTAACCCTAATCCTAAAAGTTCCCCCACTTGTTCTGAATTGTCTTTGTTTTACTATCCTTGTGGGGACCAAGAAGTACTCACAAGGATTAGGTAAATCCAAAAACACACCACAACACAACAACACACACCACACACACACACACACACACACACACACACACCAACACACACACAACACACACACACCACACACACAACACACACACACACACCCAAACACACACACACACCACACACACCACACACACCACACACACACACACACACACCACACACACACACACACACACCACACCACCAGACACACACCAGACACACAAAACAGACCACCCACACCCACCAGTTGTTGAGTATGCAGGTTCACACTGGCGTCCTTGACACAGCTGGGCCATGACAAATAGGATCTGGCTATGGGTGAATGACTCACTATACTGTATAACCCCAACAACACCTCATAGTTTCTCGTTTCGAAAATTTTTACCCCGAATTATGGTGAAGCGTTCTATTTTTTATGGTTGGTACAGGGTTTAAACAATAAAGTAACTCAAAGGTTAACAGTTTAGCATTCATTTCCGAGTGGTTAAGTTAGGACTGTGGTTTGGAAGGCGTTAAAACAATATAATATTAAAAAAGAAAACTCGTTATTACCATCAGGCTAGGTATGATCAGTATTCACAGTTATTCTCACCGCATTGCTAGATCGTTGTGAACTGCCATAGTGTCTATGCAGCACCACGCTTGTGCCCTGAGCTGGGCAATCGTTTTTGCTTTTTTATGTGAGTGCAGAAAGGCATATGTAGACATTCTCAGAACTTTTTAAAACGTCTGAATTGATCAGGTTGTATAACATGGAGTGAGAGTGTAGAATGGACACACACACACACACACACACACACACACACACACACACACCACACACACACACACACACACACACACACACACACCACAAACACACACCAGAAAACAAAATACTACACAAACATGACCATAACACACACAACACACACACACACACACACCACACACACAACACACACACACCACACCACACACACACACACACAAACAACACACACACCACACACACACACACACACAGACAACACACACACACACACACACACACACCACCACACACACCACAAACACACACCAACACCACACCACCACCAGAGACACACACACACACACACACACACACCACACACACACACACACACACACACACACACACACACACCACACACACACCACACACACACCACACACACACACACACACACACACACAACACACACCAGACACACACACCACAGACACACACACACACATACCAGACAACACCAGGACACAGGTCGCACAGGATAACCGGTTTAATTGGCTTGCCCTTGTGAGGGAAGCCGTGAGTAACCGGTTACTGACATGCCTTGTGAGGAAAAGCCGCTACATTAACCGCGTACTGAACAATGCCTTTGTGAGGGAAGCCGTAAGATAACGCGTTACTGGACAGGCCCTTGGAGGGAAGCCGTAATAACCGGTTTACTTGACATGCCCTTGCTGACGGGAAGCTGTAAAGATAACCGCGCTTACTGACATGCCCTTGCTGAGCGGAAAGCCGTTGATAACCGTTACTGACATGCCCTTGTGAGGGAAGCCCGTAGATAACCGGTGTACTGACATGCCCTGTGAGGACGCCGTAGATAAACCGGTTAGCTGACATGCCCTTTGGTGGAGGAAGCTGTAGATAACCGGTACTGACATGCCCTTGTGAGGAAGGCTGTAGATAACCGGTTACTGACCTGTGAGGGAAGCCGTAATAACCGGTTACTGACATGCCCTTGTGAGGACGCCGTAGATAACTGGTTTACTTGACATGCCTATTGTGAGGGAAAGCTGTAGATAACGGTTACTGACATTGCCCTTGTGAGGAGCTGTAGATACCGGTTACTGACATGCCGTTGAGGGAAGCCGTACGATAATGCCGGTTCTGACCTTTGAGGGAAGCCGTAGATACCGGTTTACTTGACATTGCCCTTGTGAGGACGCCGTAGATAACTGGTTACTGACATGCCCTTGTGAGGGAAGCCGTTTGATAAACCGGTTACTGACATGCCCTTGTGGAGGGACGCGTAGATAAAACCGGTTACTGACATGCCTTTGTGAGGGAAGCCGTAGATAAACTGGTTACTGACATGCCCTTGTGAGGGGAAAGCCGTGAATAACCGGTTACTGACATTGCCCTTGTGAGGGAAGCTGTAGATAACCGGTTACTGACATGCCTTTGTAGGAAGCTGTAGGTAGATAACCGGTTTTAAAAACGGACATTGCCCTTGTGAGCGAAGCTGTAGAGAACCCGGTTACTGACATGCCCGTGTGAGGAAGCCCGTAGATAACCGGTTACTGACCTTGTGAGGAAGGAAGCCGTAGATAACCGGTTACTGACATGCCCTTGTGAGGGACGCCGGAGTAACTGGTTACTGACATGCCCTGTGACGGAAAGCTTGATAACCGGTTACTGACATGCCCTTGTGAGGGAAGCCGTTGATAACCGGTTACTGACATTGCCCTTGTGAGGGAAGCTGTAGATAAACCGGTTACTGACATGCCCTGTGAGGGAAGCCGTAGATAACCGGTTGCTGACATGCCCTTGTGAGCGACGCCGTAATAACGGTTACTGACATGCCCTTGTGAGGGGAAGCCGGAGAAACCGGTTACTGACATGCCCTTTGTGAGGGAAGCCGTAGATAACCGGTTACTGACATGCCCCTTGTGAGGGAAGCTGGTAAGATAACGTTACTGACATGCCCTGTGAGGGAAGCCGTAGGTAACCGGTTACTTGACATGCCCTTGTGAAAGGGAAGCCGTGGATAACCGGTTTACTGACATGCCCTGTGTGAGGAAAGCCGTAGATAACCGCGTTACTGACTGCCCTTGTGAGGACGCCGTAGATAAATGCGTTACTGACATGCCCTTGTGAGGGAAGCCGTTTATAACCGGTTACTGACATGCCCTTGTGAGGAAGCTGTAGATAACCGGTTACTGACATCCCTTGTGAGGGAAAGCCGTAATAACCGGTTACTGACATTTGCCCTTGCTGAGGGACGCCGTGATAACTGGTTACTGACATGCCCTTTGAGGAAAGCCGTAGAAACCGGTTACTGACATGCCCTTGTGAGGGAAGCCCGTTAGATAACCGGTTACTGGACATGCCTTGTGAGGGAAGCCGTAAGATAACCGGTTACTGACATGCCCTTGTGGGGAAGCTGTAGAGTAACCGGCTACTTGACATGCCCCTTGTGAGGGAAGCTGAGATAACCGGTTACTGACCTTGTGAGGGAAGCCGTAGATAACCCGGTTACTGACCATGCCTTTGTGAGGGAAAAAGCCGTAGATAACCGGGTACTGACATGCCTTTGTGAGGGAAGCCCGTAGATAAAACGGTTACTGACCTTGGTGAGGGAAGCCGTTAGATAACCGGTTTACTGACATGCCCTTGGGAGCGCGAAGCTGTAGAGATAACCGGTTATGACCTTGTGAGGGAAGCCGTAATAAACCGGTACTGACATGCCTTTGTGAGAGAGAAGCCGATTAGATAACCGTTTACTGACATGCCCTGTGTAGGGACAGCCGTAGATTAACGGAGTTTACTAGACATTGCCCTTGCTTGAGGAGCTCGTAAGTTAAAACCAGTGAGTACTGACATGCCCTGTGAGTGAACTGTAGAAATAAAACACGTTACTGACAATGCCCTTTTGAGGGAAGCCGTTTGATAACCGGTTACTGACATGCCCTTGTGAGGGAAGCTGTGAATAAACCGTTACTGACCTTGTGAGGAAGCCGAATTGAATAACCGCGTTACTGACATGCCTTGGTGAGGGAAAGCTGTAGATAACGGTTTAACTTGACTATGCCTTTTGTAGAAGGAGCTGTAGATAAACCGGTTACTGACCATGCCTTTTTGAGGAAACCGTAGATTAAACCGAAGATTTACTGACATGCTCCTTGTGAGGGAAGCCGATAAGATAGAACCGTTACTGACATAGCCTCTTTGTGAGGAAGCCGTAGATAACCGGTTACTTGACCATGCCTTTGAGGGAAGCTGGGTAGATAACCGAGTACTGAACATGCCTTGTGAGGGAAGCCGATAGAACAACCGAGATGATTACTGCACAATGCACCTTGTGAACGGTCGAAGCCGTAAGAAACCGGTATTTCTGACATTAGCCCTTGTGGATAAGCTTTGATAGGCAATAAACCATAGTTACATGACATGCACCTTAGTGAGAAGCCGGCTAGAGTATACCGGTTACTGACACTTGTTGAGGGAAGCCGTAGATACCGGTTACTGACCATGCCCTTGCTGAGGGAAGCCGTAGAATGAACCGGTTACTGACATGCCCTTGGTGAGGGAGCCGTTGATAACGCGTACTGACATGCCCTTAGTAGGCGAAGCCGTTGATAACGGGTTACATGAACAGCCCTGTGTGAGGGAAGCCGTAGACAATAACCGGTTACTGAACATGCCCTTGTGAGGGAAGCGCGTTGATACCGGTTACTGAACTGCCCTTGTTGAGGGAAGAAACCGTTAGGATAACCGGTTACTGAACCTTGTGAGGGAAGCTGTAGATAACCGGTTGACTGAACATGCCCTTGTGAGGAAGCCGTAGATAACCGGTTACTGACCTTGTGAGGGAAGCCGTTGATAACCGGTTACTTGAATGCCCTTTGAGGGGACGCCGTAGATAAACCGGGTTACTGACTTGCCCTTGTGAGGGACGCCGTAGATAAACGGTTTACTGACATGCCCTTGTCGAGGAGAGCCGTTGATAAACCGGTTACTGACATGCCTGTTGAGTGAGAAGCCGTAGATAACCGGTTACTGACATGCCTTTGTGGAGGGAAGCCGTAAGATACCGGTTACTGACATGCCCTTGTGAGGGAAGCGTAGCAGACGGATGCCACATGTGATGTTTAGAAGTTTAGATCTACCAGGTTTCCTCTGATTTGATGTGGCTGCTTTCAAAAGTATAACATTGTGTCCTAACCAATCAAAAGCATGTTTTTCTGGGCCGTCCGGTCAAACCAAGAAGGGATTTGGTGTCCACTGGCTCATCGTGGAAACGTTACCCCAGATGCAGAACCTTCTTTTCAAAGGGTGTGTGTGTGTGTGTGTGTGTGTGTGTGTGTGTGTGTGTGCCTGGCATGTTTGGTGTGTGTGTGTGTGTGTGTGTTGTGTGTGTTGCCTGCATGTTTGTTTTGGTTTGTTTTTTTTTAAGTGTGTGTGTGTGTGTGTGTGTGTGTGTGTGTGTGTGTTGTGTGTGTGTGTGTGTGTTGTGTGTGTGTGTGTGTGTGTGTGGTGTGCTGGTTGTGAGTGTGTGTGTGTGTGTGTCTGTTGTCTGTGTCTGTGTCTGTGGAGGCTGCATTCCAACAGCTGGCATGACCAGGCCCCCGATGAATGCGAGGAATTCTGGGAGTCTTTTCCTAAAGATTCTCCAGCGTGCGTGGAGGTGAGGGAAACGCCCGCAGGGTGTGTGTCAGTGTGAGACACCAGAAGGTCATGTTTAAGTCGTCACCCCTCTCACCTTCCATAGAGAAGACCATTCCAACAGACTCCATGTTTTCAACCAGATATTGACACACACCACACACACACACACACCACACACACACACACACACACAACACACACACACACCACACACACACACACATTTATGCTCCTGGTGTAGAAAAGTACAGCAGTATTTGCTGCTCAGTCAAGAGTTATGACATGTTTATAGCCCGGCTTATGTTCGGTGTAAGCTTCTGCGTGCTGCTACGTTGATGTATGTAGCCATGAATGGCTCTGAAGGCGTCCGCACAAACACTTCTGGTTCCTCATAACACAGGAGAGAAGACGGGGGGTAGAGTTTCCTATATGTTTTATGACAGCATTTGTGAATATGTGTTTGTTTTTGGACTCAGTGTTTTTTTTTGGGGGGGGGGGGGGGGGCAGTTTCAGCACACAACATGTTTTCTGGAGCAAGCCGAAGTTCGGAGCCGAAGCTTCGCTCTGTGATTGGTCAACAGTAGATTCTCAATATAGACTTTGTTGTCATTCAACGAGAGAGGACTTTTTTTTCATTGAAAATACTGGACCAAACATGTCAGTTAGATGTTGCACGGACTAAGATCTCCTCGGTTAAAAAACGTCAAAATGAATGACAGATTATCTTAGATTCTTCTGACTATTTTGAGGAAGTGTATACTGGCATTGGCGTCTCATGAATGGACAAACAGTACTATTGCTGCTCTCTTTCTCGTTTTTCAAGCTAAGGTCTTCTGAAGGAGTCTGGAGAACACTCCTTCGGGTTGCGGCCGAGCCCGGTTTGCGCACGGCGCCAGCCGAACGAAGCACGCTGACGCCTTTAGCCTGCTTCAACGCATCACGCACACGCACACGCGCGCGCACGCACGCACGCACGCACGCACGCACGCACGCACGGCACGCACGCACGCACACACACACACACACACAACACACACACACCACACACACACACACACACACCACACACACACACACACAACAACACACACACACACACCCACACACACACACACCAACCACCACAACACACACACACGCGCACATAAATCTACCGGCTGTCTTTTGACGTGATGGAACACTAATCCTTGACAGCTGTCAAACCTTTCCCACTTTCACCCTGAGAGAGACGGGGGGCTGTATTGTATGTGAACCTACCGGTGGATGTCAGTGTGTTTTGAGGGATAGCTAGCTTACAACTGCACTGTACCATAACCCCAAACAGTCCACTCTACTTCTGCCTCCCTCTCTTTCTCTCTCTCCCTTTCTTTTTCCATCTACCCCCTCCCTCTCTCACTCCCTCCCCCCAACTGAATCAGTTTACTGTACAACGGTAATGTTCACCCAGGGGATGACATAATTACATAACAACCACCATCCCCGTCATCATCCTCTTGGTCACCGGCTTTGTGGTTGGGATTTTGAGAGCATGTCCGATGTGTACTGGGTATACTGGTAAACTGGACTGGACTGGTGAGAAGGTGAAATGGTGAGAAGGTGAAATGTGGGAGAAGGTGTAATGGTGAAGTGGTGAGAAGGTGAGAGGGAATTGGTGAGATGGTGAAACGTGAGACGTGAAATGGTGAATGGTGTAAAATGGTGAGAAGGTGAAATGTGAGAAGGTTGAAGTGGTGAGAAGCGTTAGACAACGAATAACCCCTAAAGAAGGCAAAAGCCTAAATGGGTCGTTCTACTTTTAACAATAAAAAAAGCTTTTTTGATTTAATCCCAATGTGTTGCTGAATATTCTCTATACTTCAGTTGGCTCCTAATTATTTGCACCTTGGTTGGAAAAGCCAGGTAGCATTAGTGAGCCGCTCCCCTTCTGCACAGTTAGACAGGGGTGAAAGATGAGACAATCACAGTAGAAGCAAGGGATTAGTACACAACTTTGTATTATCCATCAAAGGTCTTTGAAGTCCACATAGTTTGTGAATAGACTGGCTGTAGACGGGCTTTAGGACTGGCTTTAGGTTGACTTTAGGTTGGGCTTTAGGTTGGCTGTAGACTGGCTTTAGTTAGCTTTGAACTGGCTTTAGACTGGCTTTAGGTTGACTTTAGGTTGGCTTTAGGTTGGCTGTAGGGGACTGGGCTTTAGGTTGGCTTTAGGTTGACTTTAGGTTGGCTTTAGGGTTGGCTTTTAGGTTGACTTTTAGACTGACTTTAGGTTTGCTGTCGACTGGTTTTATGTTGGCTTTAGGTTGGCTGTGAGGTTTGGCTTTAGGTTAGCTCTTTAGGTTAGCTTTAGGTTGCTTTAGGTTAAGCTTTAGCGTTGGCTTTAGGTGGCGCTTTAGGTTAGCTTTAGGTTGGCTGTTTAGGTTGGCTTTAGCGTTGCTTCTAGGTTAAAAGCTTTAGGTTGCTGTTTAAGGTTAGCTTTAGGTTGGCTGTTAGACTGCTTTAGGTTGGCTTTAGACTGGCTATGGAGTTGGCTTTAGGTTGGGCTTTAGGTTGGCTTTAGACTGGCTTTAGGTTGGCTTTAGACTGGCTTTAGTGGTTAGCTTTAGACTGGCTATAGGTTGCTTTAGGTTGCTTTAGGTTGGCTGTTTAGGTTGGCTTTAGGTTGGCTTTAGGACTTTGGCTTTAGGTTAGCTTTAGGTTTGGCTTAGGTTAGCTTAGACTGGCTTTAGGTTGGCTTTAGACTGGCTTAGGTTGGCTTTAGACTGCCTTTAGGTTGCTTTAGGTTGCTTAGGTTGGCTTTAGGTTAGCTTTAGGAGGAATTGAAATAGGGTCCTTCTGTATCAGTTTGGATCGACAGGATGTACACACACACACACACACACACACACCACACACACACACACACCACACACACCACACACCACACACCACACACCACACACCACACACACACACACACACACACCACCACACACACACACACACACACACACACACTGAACGTGAAGTGATTAGTGTGTATTGTAGCAAGCTGGTACAGTTTAGAGGTCCTTTATTCAGCTCTCTGAGATAAAGATCTATATCAGGACTTTTACTGGTTAACAACAAAGACAGAGTCACACACACACACACACACACACACACACACACACACACACACACACACACACACACACACACACACACACACACACTGCATGGTGGGGATATCCATGTGAAAGGAGACCTGAATCTAGACCAAGGACATATATAAACCTATGCTATGCTATGTATTGGTCATTGAGATGCTTTGAAGCCACTGGTCRGCCATATTGTCTCTCCCCAATAGGKGCAGTCCTCCAAAGGAATGAATAGAATTCTACAGGATTTCAATTAAATGTTTCAAGGACAAAATGACATGTCTTTACGGTGTGTGTAACTAATGTTACAGTCCCCACTACAACAACAAAACAGTTACATTGCAAAAATAATTCAGACCCCTTGACTTTTTGCACATTTTGTTCTTTTTATTTTTTAAATTTAACCTTTATTTAACTAGGCAAGTCAGTTAAGAACAAATTCGTATTTACATTGACGGCCTACCCCGGCCAAACCTGGATGATGCTGGGCCAAATGTGCGCCACCCTATGGGACTCCCAATCACGGCCGGATGTGATACAGCCGGGAATCGAACTATGGACTGTAGTGACGCCTCTTGCACTGAGATGCAGTGCCTTAGACCGCTGCGCCACTCGGTAGCCCTGTTATGTTACAGCCTTATTCCAAAATGGATTAAATCAGTTTTTCCCCTCATCAATCTACACACAATACCCCATAATGACAAAGCAAAAATAGATTTCTCCCATTCCTCTCTGAAGATCCTCTCAAGCTCTGGTGTCAGGTTTCCTCTAGACGYGACACTTGGCATTCAGGCCAAAGAGTTCCATCTTGGTTTCATCAGACCAGAGAATCTTGTTTCTCATGGTCTGAAAGTCCTTTAGGTGCCTTTTGGCAAACTCCAAGCGGGCTGCCATGTGCCTTTTACTGAGGAGTGGCTTCCGTCTGGCCACTCTACCATAAAGGCCTGATTGATGGAGTGCTGCAGAGATGGTTGTCCTTCTGGAAGATTCTCCCATCTCCATAGAGGAACTCTGGAGCTCTGTCAGAGTGACCATCGGGTTCTTGGTCATCTCCCTGACCAAGGCCCTTCTCCCCCGATTTCTCAGTTTTGCCGGGCAGTCAGCTCTAGGAAGAGTCTTGGTGGTTCCAAACTTATTCCATTTAAGAATGATGGAGGTCACTGTGTTCTTGGGGATCTTCAATGCTGCAGTTGTCAAGATTACTTTGCCCCTTGATAACCAGCGGTTACATTGTCACTGCCCATATCATTGCATAGTGCAGAAAATACATGAGATTCAGGGCCTTGCTTTAACAAAGTTAACCATTTTCACTGTAGTGTCCAAAACGTCTTTCAAGCTGTCAGGCATTCCTTGGCAGCAGAAGCCTTCGGTGGATGCCTGCAGTGTACCCAAGTGGCGTCGGGAGGAATCTGCTTGCACGCGCGTTCCACTCCACTATGTCTCCCTGTCATGGCTTTGCGTCATCAGTACAGATACCAACATGAGCAGCAGCTTCGTTTGGCTACATAGTGGAATTCCCACGAGAGAGTACGGTTAATGTAAATTGATGTTAATATTTGACTAGGCTAGCCTGTATTTGCATTGGTGTTGTTATTTCGCTAAATGGTTCATTTTATTTGCAGTGAAACCGAGGCTACTTAGGTGAGAGAAAAAACTCACCCAAAATGTATGAATGGAGTGTTTGAAAATGTGAACTGAAAATTAAAAAGAAAAAGTAAAAGATAATATCAACTTATTATAAATACTTATATACTAGTAATATACAGTGGGGAGAACAAGTATTTGATACACTGCCGATTTTGAGTTTTCCTACTTACAAAGCATGTAGAGGTCTGTAATTTTTATCATAGGTACACTTCAACTATGAGAGACGGAATCTACAAAAAAATCCAGAAAATAACATTGTATGATTTTTAAGTAAATTAATTTGCATTTTATTGCAGTCGACATAAGTATGTGGATACATCAGAAATAGCAGAACTTAATATTTTGGTACAGAAACCTTCTGTTTGCAATTACAGAGATCACTCACGCTGATTAGTTTCTTGACTAGGTTTGCACACACTGCAGCAGGCTGTTTAGGCCCACTCCTCCCTACAGATCTTCTCCAGATCTTGGCGGGTTTCGGGGGCGTCGCTGGGCATACGGGATTTCAGCTCCCTCCAAAATTTTCTATTGGGTTCAGGTTGAGAGCACTGGTAGGCACTCCAGGACCTTGAGAGCTTCGTACTGAGTCACTCCTTAGTTGCCATGGCTGTGTGCTTCGTGGTCGTTGTCAGACTGGAAGACCCCGCACGACCCACTCTTCAAAATGCTCTTACTGACGCGGAAGGAGATTGTTGGCCAGATTCGCGATAAATGGCCCAGTCCAATCCTCCCCTCAATACGGGTGCAGTTCGGTCCTGTCCCTTGGCACAGTGGTGGGTCGTCAGGGGGGGGAGGGCGCTCAAGCTTCTCTGCTGGCCTTATAAATCATAGAATTCTAATTTTTTTTTAAATAATAATTTCCCAAAATATGTATTAGATTATTCCCCAGGAGTAAGAGTTATACTCTTCATTTCATAGCTTTCTCTTGGTTCACTGCTTCAGCCCCAGGTGAGATTTGGAGGGCTGGTGCTTTATTAGATCTTTTAATCGCAATCATATTCACATCATGTGTGGCCGGGGTCTAAAATCTGCTCTCAGCCTTCAAATCAAGTGCGGGCGCTTGTAGCTTAAAAGTGAATGAAATTAAATTTTGTGTCAACAATGCATCTTTAGAGTGGCTGATTTGTACCCTGCTGGCTGGCTCCAGTGTTACACAGGAGCCAGCTAGCAGGCCTAGGGCGTCCACGTCTTTGATTGGATTACCAATATTGAGAGGCAGGTCCTAGGGCAGGTCTATGCAATCTAGGAAACTCTACTAAGCTGTTTTTTGAACCCCCAATGGCGGAAGGAGGAGAAGATATCGATTTCGTCGAGGATATATATATAAGCGCATTCTCAAGACGAACTTTTCAAGAAAAGTTAGACATTGTAGGAGAGGTCGCCCGACGCCACAAAGCCTGTCACAGGCGGAAAGGTCGTTCGTCGCCACTTTCAAAGTTTCAACTACGAGCGCTGTCAATGGCTCAAAGGCTCCGAGAAGCACTGCAAACTGTACTGCTGGGAATGCCTATTATTTGCAAGTGATCGTTTGTGGTTTGGAGCCACACTGGCTTTGCAAACTTGAGTTGTCTGGTTAAGCACTGTTTACCCAAAAATTTCAATTTGTCAATTCAAGGTGACGCAACGCCTGGTTATACTGCGTTTCTGTCTAATAGTATAGTGTCTAGAGCCATGGCATAATTGATGATAATAAGAGGTGGATTAATTCGGGTGGGCTGTGTAGTACTCACTGAAGCCTAGCCCCAGGCCCACGGCACGCCACTGCCTTGCAGAAAAGCATCCCAAGAATGATGTTTCCACCTCCATGCTTCACGGTTGGGATGGTGTTCTTGGGGTGGTACTCATACTTTCTTTTCCTCCAAACACGGCGAGTGGAGTTAGACAAAAGCTCTATTTTGTTCTCATCAGACACATGACCTTCTCCATTCCTCCTTCTGATCATCCAGATGGTCATTGGCAAACTCAGACAGGCCTGGACATGCACTGGCTTAAGCAGGGGACCTTGCGTGCGCTGCAGGATTTTATCCATGACGGTCGTAGTGTGTTACTAATGGTTTTCTTTGAGACTGTGGTCCCAGCTCTCTTCAGGTCATCTGACAGGTCCTGCCGTGTAGTCTGGTGGATCCCTCACCTTCCTCATGATCATGAATGCCCACGAGGTGAAATCTTGCATGGAGCCCAGACCGAGGGTGATTGACCGTCTATCTTAACTTCTTCATTTTCTAATAATTCGCCAACAGTTGTCCTTCTCTCACCAAGCTGCTTGCCTATTGTCCTGTAGGCCCATCCAGCCTTGTGCAGTCTACAATTTTATCCCTGATGTCTTACCACAGCTCTCTGGTCTTGGCCCATTGTGGAAGAGGTTGAATCTGTTGTATTGAGGTGTGTGGACAGTGGTCTTTTACAGGTAACGAGTTCAAACAGGTGGCAGTTAATACAGGTGAATGGCCAGTGGAGAACAGGAGGGCTTCTTAAAGAATAAACTAACAGGTCTGTGAGGCCGGAATTCTTACTGGTTGGTAGGTGATCAAATACTTAGTCATGCAATAAAATGCAAATTAATTATTTAAAAATCATACAATGTGATTTTCTGGTTTTTGTTTTAGATTCCGTCTCTCACAGTTGAAGTGTACTATGATAAAAATTACAGACCTCTACATTGCTTTGTAAGTAGGAAAACTGCAAAATCGGCAGTGTATCAAATACTTGTTCTCCCCACTGTATATGTAAAAATGTTTTCCTAAAATATATATTTTTTTGAAGTACTAATGTTACTGTCCC
>NW_019948321.1:14479-16280 GCF_002910315.2 Salvelinus sp. IW2-2015
ATGTAGAGGTCTGTAATTTGTATCATAGGTACACTTCAACTGTGAGAGACGGAATCTAAAACAAAAATCCAAAAATCACATTGTATGATTTTAAAGTAATAATTTGCATTTTTATTGCATGGAAATGGTCAAGTGAAGCAATTGGATACCACGAAATTGGGGAGAAAAAGGGGGGTAAAAAAATAAAAAAAAATATTTACTAAGTATTCAGAACCTTTGCTATGAGACTCGAAATTAGCTCAGGTGCATCCTGTTTCCATTGATCATCCTTGAGCTGTTTCTACAACTGATTGGAGTCCACCTGTGGTAAATTTTGATTGATTGGACATTATTGAAAAGGCCCCACACACCTGTCTACATAAGGTCCCACAGTTGGCAGTGCATGTCAGAGCAAAAACCAAGCCATGAGGTCTAAGGAATTGTCCATTGAGATCCGAGACAGGATTTTGTTGAGGCCAGATCTGGGGAAGGGTACCAAAACATTTTTTTTTTTAAATTGAGAGACGAGCTTAAAGTTTTCTTCACTGACCATCATTTCCACTTGTCTCACCGCTTTGCATGAGGACGAGTTTCTCACACGACTGGCCTATCTGGGTGATGTTTTTTCCTCGCCTGAATGATCTGAATCTAGGATTACAGGGACTCTCCGCATCTATATTCAATGCGGGACAAAATTGAGGCTATGATTAAGAAGTTGGAGCTCATGTCTGTCTGCATTAACAAGGACAACACACAGGTCTTTCCATCATTGTATGATTTTGAGTGAGTTGGGTGCGTAATCACGCAGGTACTTTCCTGAAACGGATGACACAAACAACTGGATTCGTTATCCCTTTCATGCCCTGCCTCCAGTCCACTTACCGATATCTGAACAGGAGAGCCTCATCAAAATTGCAGCAAACGTTTCTGTGAAATTTGAATTGAATCAGAAGCCACTGCCAGATTTCTGTATAGGGCTGCGCTCAGAGTATCCTGCCTTGGTAAATTAAGCTGTTAAGACACTGATGCCCTTTACAACCATGTACCTATGTGAGAGTGGATTCTCGGCCCTCACTAGCATGAAAACTAAATACAGGCACAGACTGTGTGTGGATAATTATTTAAGACTGAGACTCTCTTCAATACAACCCAATATTGCAGAGTTATGTGCATCCTTTCAAGCACACCGTTCTCATTGACCTGTGGTGAGTTATTCACAATTTTCAATGAACAAATAAAGTTGTATATGTTAAATGGTTAAATAAAGAGAAAAATTATTGATTATTATTATATTATTATTTGTACCCTGGTCCTATAAGAGTTCTTTGTCACTTCCCACGAGCCGGGTTGTGACAAAAATTCACACTCATTCTTATGTTTAATAAATGTATCGTATAGTGTGTGTGTGTGTGGCAGGCTTACAATGATGGCAAAAAAAACAAATTTGAGAGTGTGCTGACCCTGGTGCTAGAGGGGGCTATAAAAAGTTTGGGAACCACTGCATTAAGGTGTCTGTAATATCATAAATGTGGCAACAACAAATGTAGACATTAGTAAATTGATTCCTATAGCTTCCAGAATATATTTTACAACGGTTGGGGAGTTCCAAGATGCAGGCACGACGGCTTCAAAACAGCGCCCACTATCAGTCATCTAGTTTCTGACTCCCTCCTCTGTGTTTATGGTTAGGGTTAGTTATGGTTAGGGTTAGTTATGGTTAGGGTTAGGGTTAGTTATGGTTAGGGTTAGTTATGGTTAGGGTTAGGGTTAGTTATGGTTAGGGTTAGTTATGGTTAGGGTTAGTTAGGGTTAGGGTTAGTTA
>NW_019948322.1:0-8687 GCF_002910315.2 Salvelinus sp. IW2-2015
ATTCAGTATGATATAAGACTGTCTGACGACTAGTTACCATTCAGTATGATAGAGACTGTCTCAGAGGACTAGTTACCATTCAGTATGATATAAGACTGTCTCAGAGACTAGTTACCATTCAGTATGATAAAGACTGTCTGACGACTAGTTACCAATTCAGTATGATATAAGACTGTCTCAGAGGACATTACGCATTCAGTAGTGATAGAAGACTGTCTGAGGACTAGTTACCATCAGTATGATATAAGACTGTCTGAGCCTAGTTACCATTCAGTATGATAGAAGACTGTCCGAGACTAGTTACCATTCAGTATGATAAGACTGTCTAAGGACTAGTTACATGCAGTATGAAGAAGACTGCTAGACTATTACCATTCACGTATGATAGAGGAAGACTGTCTGCACGACCTTCAATTTACCATTCAGTATGATAGAAGATGTTCAGAGACTAGTTACCATTCAGGTGATTAGTTATTTACCCCTGTCTGATTGCAGGACTAGTTACCTCAGTATGATAGAAGACTGTCTGCAGAGACTAGTTACTTACATTCAGTATGATGTAAGACTGTCTGAGACTAGTTACCATTCAGTATCGCATATAAGACTGTCTGAGCGACTAGTTACCATTCAGTATGATAGAAGACTGTCTCTCACAGGACTAGTTACCATTCAGTATGATAATAAGACTGTCTCAGAGGACTAGTTACCATTCAGTATGATATAAGACTGTCTGAGGGACTAGTTACCATTCAGTATGATATAAGACTGTCTCAGAGGACTAGTTACCATTCAGTATATATAAGACTGCTCTGACGACTAGTTACCATTCAGTATGTTATAGAACTGTCTCAGAGGACTAGTTACCATTCAGTATGATATAAGACTGTCTCAGAGACTAGTTACCATCAGTATGATATAAGACTGTCTGAGGACAGTTACCATTCAGTAGATAGTAAGACTGTCTCGAGACTAGTTACCATTCATATGATATAAGACTGTCTGAGACTAGTTACCATCAGTATGTTATAAGACTGTCTCAGACGACTACCACGGTTACCATTCCAGTATGATATAAGACTGTCTGCAGGACTAGGTTACACTTCAGTATGATAGAAGACTGTAGTCTCAGAGATTAGTTACCATTCAGTATGATGATACGGTGAGACTAGTTACCGTTCAGTAGTAGAAGACTGTCTCAGGACTAGTACCATTCAGTATGATAGAAGACTGTCTCAGAGGACAGTTACCATTCAGTATGATATAAGACTGTCTCAGAGACTAGTACCATCAGTATGATAGAAGACTGTCTCAGAGGACTAGTTACCATTCAGTATGTTTATAAGACTGTCTCAGAGGACTAGTTACCATCAGTATGATAGAAGACTGTCTCAGAGGACTAGTTACCATTCAGTTATGTTATAAAGACTGTCTCAGAGGACTAGTACCAATTCAGTATGATGATAAGACTGTCTCAGAGACTAGTTACCATTCAGTATGATAGAAGACTGTCTCAGAGACTAGTTACCATTCAGTATGATATAAGACTGTCTCAGAGACTATTACCATTCAGTATGATAAAGACTGTCTCACAGAGATAGTTACCATTCAATATGTTATAAGACTGTCTCAGAGGACTAGTACCATTCAGTATGATAGAAGACTGTCTACAGAGGACTAGTTACCATTCAGTATGATATAAGACTGTCTGAGACTAGTTACCATTCAGTATGATAGAAGACTGTCTCAGAGGACTAGTTACCATTCAGTATGATAGAAGACCGTCTCAGAGGACTAGTTACCACTTCAGTATGATATAAGACCGTCTCAGAGACTAGTTACCATTCAGTATGATATAAGACTGTCTCAGAGACTATTCCATTCAGTATGATATAAGACTGTCTCAGAGGACTAGTTACCATTCAACACTCTACAGTATGATAGAAGACGGTCTCAGAGGACTAGTTACCAGTCAGTATGATAGAAGACTGTCTGAGGACTAGTTACCGTTCAGTATGATGAAAGACTGTCTCAGAGGACTAGTTACCATTTCAGTATGATAGAAAAGACTGTCTCAGAGGACTAGTTACCATTCAACACTACAGTATGATATAAGACTGTCTCAGAGGACTAGTTACCATTCAGTATGATAGAAGACTGTCTCAGAGGACTAGTTACCATTCAACACTACAGTATGATGTAAGACTGTCTGACGACTAGTTACCAGACAGAACAGAGAGTAGAGACCAGGTTATAGACAACCATCAATCAATACAGAACAATGTGTAGCTAATCAATACATGTATCTCTCTATCAGGCCATCCAGATAGCAGCTATAGACAACGGCCTGGCCTTCCCCTTCAAACACCCTGATGAGTGGAGAGCCTGTAAGTTACTGTTACACACACACACACATACATCCATACATACATACACACACACACACATCCATACATACACACACACACACACACACCCCCCCTTACTTCCTGTCCTGTCCCCTATAGACCCGTTCCATTGGGCGTGTCTGCCCCAGGCTAAAGTACCCTTCTCCCAGGAGACCAGAGAGCTGGTGCTGTCCCATCTGTCAGACATGAACTTCGTCCAGGACCTCTGTGAAGACCTCTACGAAATGTTTATGGTAGATATCCACTGATATTTCTTTCTCTTTCTGTGTGTCTCTCTCTCTCTCTATATATATATATACCTCTGTCCTGTCTCTCTCTCTCTCTCTCTCTCTCTCTCTCTCTATCTCACTCACTCCCTCTCTCCAGAGGTGAGAGGTCATAGAATGTCAGTGTGGTACTCTGACACCATCCAACATTACCATGTGACATTTCAAAAACCAACCACAACTATTAGCTACGTGGTCAACAGAAACTAACTCTCTCTCTCTCTCTCTCTCTCTGTTTCTCTCTCTGTCTCACTCTCTGTCTCTTTCTGTCTCCCCCTCGCTTTCTCTCTCTCTCTCTCTCTCTCTCCCCCTTTCTGTTTCCCCCTCGCTGTCTCTCTCTGTTTGTGTTTCAGGCAGATAAAGGTTTTGACAAGACCATGTTTGAAAAGCAGATGTCAGTCATGAGAGGACAGGTGAGTTCTCTTCCTGTTTACCTTTGACCTTGTGGATACATCCCTATAGCACCCTATTACCTATATAGTGCACTGGTCTAAACTCTGGTCTAAAGTTCCAATTGTATGTCTTTGATTGTTTCTCTCCCCCCCCCTCTCTCTCTCTCTCCTCCTTTCTCTCCTCTCGCTCTCTCTCTCCTTTCTCTCCTCCCCTCTCTCCTTTCTCTCCTCCCCTCTCTCCTTTCTCTCCTCTCCTCTCTCTCCTCTCCTCCTGTCTCTCCTCTCTAGATCTTAAACCTGAGCCAGGCGTTAAAGGATAATAAAACTCCCATTCAGTTGGTCCAGATGCCCAGAGTCGTGGTGGAGAGACGCCGGACAGGAGGACAGGGGAGGGTGGTAACGTTAGGAACAGCTTTCACCCAGACCTTCCACTGCAAGAGACCTTTCTTCTCTTCCTGGTAGAGGGAGGGAGGGATGGCTGGAGAGGGAGGGAGAGAGGACAGGGGAGGGTGGTAACATTAGGAACAGCTTTCACTCAGACCTTCCACTGCAAGAGACCTTTCTTCTCTTCCTAGTAGAGGGAGGGAGGGATGGCTGGAGAGGGAGGGAGAGAGGACAGGGTGGAGAGATGAGGAGGGAAGAGAGGGAGCCTCCTCTGCAACACAATGACCTACCCTCCTGGTAGAGAGAGAGAGAGAGGGGGTGAGAGAGAGAAATGAAGAGACTCTCAGAGCATCTTTCCTCCCGAGGGATTGGTTTGGAGTTGGACATCACACATCTGGGTAAACATCGCAAATGGCTCCCTATTCCCTTTATAGTGCACTACATTAGGCCCTGGTCAATGGGGTTAGTGCACTATAAAGGGACTAGTGTTCCATTTGGGACGTATCCTGAGTGTGTTGAGCTCAGAGGAGAACCCAGGACGTCCTAAACGGAACCCTATTCCCTATCCAGTCTTACACTACGTCTGACCAGAGGCTCCCATAGGGGCTAGTGCACTTAGGGGAATATAGTGCTATTTGGGATACACGAACAGTGTCGTCGGGTTCTGCGCTACTGCCAAAATAATTTTAATATAAGCATAAAGAAAAAGGCTTTTTTTTGAAGGAATTAAATCATGTTAAAAACTGGATTAAATACAATGTATGTTGCTTGAATGTAAGTTTACAGTTTATATTTAAATAGAGCAACGTGTCTCCGAGACATTTCAACCAGAGGGAATACTGTTGACAATGTGTCGTCCCAAATAGCACTACTTTTGAGTGGCTTTTTGGATGCGCTCGATGGTAATTTTTCATAGCGATGAATGTATAATTGATTGACATGTACGTGAATTTGCTGGTCACATATGCTCTTGGCTATTATGGATGGGTGGTGGGTTAAACTCAAGGTACGCTGTGCAGTATGATGTCATCAGGCACGTGCAGGGGGGGGGGACTTCCTGTTTTAAAAACGACAACAATAGAATCTGCCAAGATGGAGGCTGGGATTCAATCTGATCGCAGGTTACAGACAAATGTTCCAGCGTTCGCAGAGATCCCATTCACAGGAAACGCTACGTATGTCACATGGCAGTCAACGACAACGCTATGCTCGAACGATCCAATCAGAAATGTGCCTTTTTAAAAGGCCTCAAAGTCTATAAACCAACGAACAGATTGAATCCCGGCCTGATTCTTCACCCCAAAAGTGGAACTCCGGCAGAATTTTATTATATTGTTGTTGTGATTTGTTGTTGTCTGTAAACAGGAAGTTACCCTGCTATGCTGATGATTCATATTGCTGAGTCTTCCGTTAATCTCCCACCAATGGGCAGGAAAAATAAGGACATTCGCACACTTGCTAAACATTTCCTACGTCCCCATACAGCACCCTATTCCCTACATAGTGCACCACTTTTGACCAGGGCCTATAGGACAAAGTAGTGCACTACTTTTGACCAGGGCAATAGGGACAAAGTAGTGCACTACTTTTGACCAGGGCCTATAGGGACAAAGTAGTGCACTACTTTTGACCAGGGCCTATAGGGACAAAGTAGTGCACTACTTTTGACCAGGGCCATAGGGACAAAGTAGTGCACTACTTTTGACCAGGCCTATAGGGACAAAGTAGTGCACTACTTTTGACCAGGGCCTATAGGACAAGGAGTACACTACTTTTGACCAGGGCTTATAGGGACAAAGTAGTGCACTACTTTGACCAGGGCCAATAGACAAAGTTGCACTTTTCTTGGATAAAAGTAGTGAACTATGTAGGATTAGGGTGCCGTTGGTGACACAGTCACTGTTTGGGTTTTTCATAATTTATGCATCTTGAACTTTCTATTCCTGCGTATAATGAATGTAAAGGTAGAATTGTATTTTTTTTAAATGTTGGAAACAATAAATGTAAATTTGGGATTGGTTAAAATGTGAACTCCTTCTCTTCATTCATCTCTGTAATGTTCACTATGGTCGTGTTCCAATAGCCAGACTTCTAAATAGTAGCCATTTTGGGTATACAACAATAGGTTATATAGTACGTGACATTTCTAAAATGGAGTATGCTTTTAATGCCAGGATGCAGGAGGCCATACTCATTGGGTATGCTTTTAATGCCAGGATGCAGGAGGCCATACTCATTGGGTATGCTTAATGCCAGGAGTCCATACTCATTGGGTATGCTTTTAATACCAGGAGTCCATACTCATTGGGTATGCTTTTAATGCCAGGAGTCCATACTCGTTGGGTATGATTTAATGCCAGGAGTACATACTCATTGGGTATGCTTTTAATGCCAGGAGGCCATACTCGTTGGGTATGCGTTTAATGCCAGGATGCGAGGAGGCCATAATTGTATAAACTGCTTAATTTTGCTGGACCCCAGAATGAGTATCTGCTGCCTTGGCAGGAACTAATGGGGATCCATAATAAATAAATAAAAAATACTGTATATAGCAATATGAATATGTAAGTATGTTGTCGCTTGGTGTCTTTCCAATATACACCGAGTGACAAAACATTATGAACACCTGCTCTTTCCATCGCATAGACTGACCAGATGAAAGCTATGATCCCCTATTGACGTCACCTGTTAAATCCACCTCAAATCAGTGTAGATGAAGGTGAGGAGGAAGGTTAAAGAAGGGATTTTTAAGCCTTGACACATGGATTGTGTGATGTGTGCCATTCAGAGGGTGAACGGGCAAGACAAAATATTTGCCTTTGAACGGGGTATCGTAGTAGGTGCCAGGCGCACCGGTTTGGGTGTATCAAGAACTGCATCGCTGCTGGGTTTTTCACGCTCAACAGTTTCAACTCAATATTAGGAAGGTGTTCTCATTTTTAAATGTTTTTAAATTTTATTTCACCTTTATTAACCAGGGAGGCCAGTTGAGAACAAGTTCTCTGCGACCTGGCCAAGATAAAGCAAAGCAGTGCGACACAAACAACAACACAGAGTTACACATAAACAAACGTACATCAATAACACCATAGTATTAATGTGTCGTACACTCCGTGTGAGTCGTAGAAAAACAAAGAAACACATAGAACACAAAGAAACACATAGAACATAGAACACAAAGAACACATAGAACAGCATAGAACACAAAGAACAACTAGAACACATAGAACACAAACAGAACACATAGAACACATAGAACACATAGAACACAAAGAACACATAAGAACAACACAAGAACACATAGAACACAAGAACACATAGAACACAACAATAGAACACATAAGAACACAAAGAACACATTAAACACAAAGAAACACATAGAACACATAGAACACAAAGAACACATAGAACACATAGAACACAAAGAACACATAGAACACTCCCCAGCACTCTATAGAATAATATGAATATTTAATCTATAAAGTGCCCCTTCCATGGTCGTTGTGCATGTACAGTGAGCTCCAAACGTATTGGGACAGTGGCTATGATGTTGATTTGGCTCTGTACTCCAGCACTTTGATACAATGAGAGAGCTTAAAGTGAAGAGAGAGAGAGAGAGACAGAGGTGAAGGTTTGAAGGGTGAGAGAAGCAGTGAGGTGAGAGGATGTGACATGGATGAGGGTTTGACCCCAAGTCACCCTGAGCCATACCTCCAGGTCATAACAGTTTTGTATTTTCATTTAACCCTTTATTTAACGAGGCAAGTCGGTTTAAGAACAAATTCTTATTAACAATGACAGCCTACCCTTGGCCAAAGCACTGGGCCAATTGTGCGTTGCCCTATGGGACTCACAAATCACCTCCGGTTGTGATACAGCCTGGAACCGAACCAGGGTCTGTAGTGACGCCTCTAGCACTGAGATGCAGTGCCTTAGACCGCTGCGCCACGTCTATTTGAGAGTATTTTCATCGTTTAGAAATGAAAGCACTTTATGTATCCAGTACCCCCCCACTTTAAGGTGTCAGAAGTATTCTGACCAATTCACTTATAGTGTTTTAAAGTAGTCAAAAGTTTAGTATTTGGTCCCATATTCCTAGAACACAAAATCACTACATCACCCTTGTGATCACAAATTGGTTGGATGCAAGTGCCGTTTGTTTTGTTGGCTTCAGACCGTGTTGAGCCCATGTAACAGTATAACTTTAGTCCGTCCCCTCGCCCCGACACGGGTGCGAACCAGGGACCCTCTGCACACATCAACAACTGACACCCACGAAGCATCGTTACCCATCGCTCCACAAAAGCCACTGCCCTTGCAGAGCAAAGGGAAACCCTACTTCAAGGTCTCAGAGCGAGTGACGTAACCGATTGAAACGCTATTAGCGCGCACCACCACTAACTAGCTAGCCATTTCACATCCGTCACACCCAGAACAGGAAAGGAATAGCAAACGATGCACTGTGTAACTCTGTAGTGACTTCCATTGTCCAAGTAAGAACAACAACGTGTCTGAACAACGTCCACAATCGTGTGGATGATACCGTGGTTACCGACAATCACCAATAACGACGAGTGAGAAAGTCACAGATGCACAAACATCATACCCACAAGAAAATCCCAACCTCCACTGTTATTGGTGATGGTGAAAGGTTTAGTGTGTTTTTTGGGGGGACATGATTGTTGTGAAATCTGCAACTTTCTCACTCGTCATTATTAACAATTAATACATGATTATCCGTAACCATGGTAGCATCAACACCAATGTAGAAGGGCTCAGAAACATATTATATTCCTTCCACACAACAACAAGTGACCACAAAATGACAATACATCATTTACCATTCACCTCCACTGGGCACAAAGTCATCTGAAACAACCAAAACAAACTGCCAAACAGTATAAAGAACATGTTGTAGAGTCACAAGCTTGATGTAGTCACTTGCTTGTTGACATAACACAACATTGTGGAAGAATTATGGGATTTGAAAAAGCAACCCAAAGGTCACCACCACTTGGTTGAGGCGTGATGCTGGTTGAGGCGTGATGCTGGTTGAGGCGTGATGCTGGTTGAGGCGTGATGCTGGTTGAGGCGTGATGCTGGTTGAGGCGTGATGCTGGAGAATATGTAACCACTCTCAAATTCACAGGAACTGATCATCTACATTCACAGACAGAACTATGGATACAGGAACTGATCATCTACATTCACAGACAGAACTATGGATACAGGAACTGATC
>NW_019948322.1:13922-16278 GCF_002910315.2 Salvelinus sp. IW2-2015
ATATAGATTCACAGACAGAACTATGGATACAGGAACTGATCATATAGATTCACAGACAGAACTATGGATACAGGAACTGATCATATAGATTCACAGACAGAACTATGGATACAGGAACTGATCATATAGATTCACAGACAGGACTATGGATGCAGGAACTGATCATCTAGATTCACAGACAAAACAATGGAAACAGGAACTGACCATCTAGATTCACAGACAGAACTATGGATACAGGAAGTAAACATCTAGATTCACAGACAGAACTATGGATGCAAGACCTGATCATCTAGATTCACAGACAGAACTATGGAAACAGGAACTGATCATCTAGATCAGGGGTGTCAAAGTCAAATGGACGGAGGGCCAAATAAAAAATTTAGCTACAAGCCGAGGGCCGGACTGTTCGAATGTTCATTGAAAAATTTTTAAATGACGCATATAGTCTAGTGAACCTAATTGAACCTACTGAAAACCTAACAAATATATTCCAATATGATCAGATAAAATAAAGCAATATTTTCTTATGGCTCTGTCAGTAATCTTTAATTTTCAAACAGACACAAAAGACAAATTTCCTTTATATAAAAATCCCCATAACATGAACATTAAATGAAAGAAACCGGATTTCAAGGCACCATCAGTAGCCTATATTTTCTATTTTAGCAAAAGTGGGCTAAATTTACTTCAAAGAAAAAAACAATAATAGCAATTTTCTATCATCCACTCAACTGAAATATTTTTAAAATATAATTGGATTGAAATACAATAAAATAAAGTGCAAAAAATCTATTAATCAAAAACAACACTTTGTTTAAGGAGAAGTAACATGCAGTGAAAACAAATATAAACTTTAACTTTTAAACTTGAACTGAGTAAAAACTCTAAATATGTGATTGCACAAATGTTCACTTGTTTGAGGTTTGGTGATACTTGGTGGTGTCCCATCTTTTCCACAAGTTCATCAATGTTCGGGGTAAGGCTCTGAGCTGAGGAAATCCTCAGAATTGAGTGGAGGTGTTCAGCAGTAAGTCGACTTCTGTGTGATGTTTTGTTCAGGTTCATCAAAGAAAACAGTTGTTCACACAGGTATGTGCTGCCAAACATAGACAACGTTTGAGCAGCCTGGATGCGCAGCTGGGGCATTGTGTCGGGGAGGAAACGGGCGAACTCCGCAGCACCCACTGCCGCATATTTTGCCCTCAGTGCATCATTGCATTGGAGGTCAATCAACTCCATTTGGAGGTTTGGTGGTGAGCTTTTATACTCACTTCTATGGGTTTTTCTGATCATCTAGATTCACAGACAGAACTATGGAAACAGGAACTGATCATCTAGATTAACAGACAGAACTAACAGCTATCTTAATTCTCCACTAGATGGCGCAAGGCGGTCAGTTAAAACCTTTGTCCAAATCACTGGCAGCCTGTTTGTGTGCCAGTCACACAGTGCCCGTGCGTGTGTAGGTTTGTACGAGGGAGGGAGGTTTACCATGGCGGGTCAGCCTCCAGTGTCCACGTTGAGTTGTTGGGGGGGAGGTAGAGAGAGATTCATCTGTCACAGTGTCGAGGAATGTGAATCAGTCTCTCTGTCTGTCTTGGGTGAGCTCTCTCCACTCCTCATTACGCAATGCAGACAGTAGTCCTATTTGTTTCTATAACATTGTATTACTTTTAGCCTTCATTCCGACACACATCCTGTACGTCTTACCGTCGCTACCCACACAGCACCTCATACCCCAGTCTTACACTGGACACAGCCGCGCGCATTGGAGCTCCGCTTCCCCGACGGGCCCTCGCTAGGAGCCGTTAGGGGACCTACACTCTAAGCCGTCCCCACACAGGAAGTCGTTTTTCTGGCCCACAGAAGTTCACCCTCGCCCCGGGAAACACCACCAGGCAACAGTTGCACCGGTCTGGGATATACCCGCCTGGGGGCATTTCGGACTAGGACAACGCGCTCACGTCGCACTGGGAGGAACACTTTTGGAGCTGGACTCGCGGCGCCGGCCACCCGCGGCTCCTGCCACCAGACCCGGTGAGATTTGTGCGCGAAAAAGACCGTCGCCGCGAACAGAAACACCCGCATCCCTGAGAATTCGGTAATTAAAAGAGAGGGAAACAAAAAGCCTGAAAGAGAGATTCTCTGTAAATGCTGGACAATGCGAGTTCGGGAGGATTAACAGGTCTCCACTGGATAGTTAGATAGTTGTCTCTTCCAAACAAGCTTGGGGTAACAGTCTCTTTTCGTTGGTAAAAACTATTTGTTATCAGTTAGATTATTCTGTTCTTAAAACTCCACAAACTGTATTCTATGTATTATAATCCTTCACTATCACTAATCAAAATAAAAAAAT
>NW_019948323.1:0-2660 GCF_002910315.2 Salvelinus sp. IW2-2015
ACTGAAAGCAGGCTAGTGAGCTTATCAATCTGTCAGTTAGCCACGTCACCTTCAAACCACTAACATTTTCGAATTCGATTCTTCTAACGTTATGTAAATTTATTTAAGTCCATGCCGATTATTAATTATTATATTCTTTATTGAACAGGCAAAGTTTATTGTGACGACCCCCACTCTCTACTGTTCTCTCTCTTTTGATCTTGTTCTCTAATAGGATGCTGGTGGCGGAGCTGGAGGGTCGTCAGCTTAATGGGAAAACACCTGGCCACTCTCGGCAGAATAAATGCACCATTCCTCATGGAGGAAGACTCCTCATCAGACACCTTTATAGATTTTGTTGTGTTTGTTGTGCTTTTTGTTTGTTTTAGCATCTTTCAACACCCTGCAATTATCCATCATGCATGCAAAACTCACTTACACTACTGATTACTGATTAAACACCCATTGTTAAGTGTTTGGTACCTTTAGTAAATAAATATATGGTTTTAAAACTCTTATCTCAGTTGCTCCCTTTGTACTGGCTTTGAGGGTTCTGACATAGTTAAGAACAAATTCTTATTTTCAATGACGGCCTAGGAACAGTGGGTTAACTGCCTTGTTCAGGGGCAGAACAACAGATTTGTACCATGTCAGCTCGGGGATTCAAAATTGCAACCTTTCATTTACTAGCCCAACGCTCTAACCACTAGGCTACCCTGCCGCCCCAATGAGCACCGATATGTTTTATCTATAAGTTCTCTTCATTTTTTCTCTTCATATGACAAGGATAAAAAAGGATTTGCCAGTAGATTGTCGACTTGATTCATGATGATGACTGCTAGCTAAGATCTTGGAGGTATCAGTCCAATCAAAGCTACTGTACATATCATGTGATTTGACGTCATTTTATCTGTGGCCAATGACTTTGAGCCTTCTTGGATGGACATTTCTAATGTACCTATGTGGCAGCACCCAAGGGGCTAGAATTCTCCAGGTCTCCCCTTAGACTTGGAGGTGACGTAGCTTCCCCATGAGTGACAGAACACTGAGTCAATCACAGTGCAACGCTTGTATTTTCAGCTGGCTCCACCACTAAAAATCACTGAACTAGGCTGAAACACCTGCATTTTGGAGCTGCCTTTCTCAAGAAAACAAAAAAGAAACCATGTTTGTATGTAGCTTTATTAATTTTATGATATATATTTTTATACATTGTTTGCAAACTGATGTGTGTCACGTATTAATGCCAAAATAACATGCAAAACAGAAAAGCCCCCAATTTTTGGGTGGGATTGTATTTATTTTGCTAAAGATTTGGGGCTCAAAACAGCCCCACCTGCCCTGAATGACGGGCCGCCACTGCACCCATAAGTGATTAATTGAGAGTCCTGCAATAATGAGGCTGGTCGTCCCCACACTCTGAGTGTTGGGCAAAGAACTCTGACATACAGAAACCAACAGAGGTCTTATATAGTAGACCCAGAAATGCTTAGTCATGGCTGGTTCCACCACAACTGACTCAATGTGTCGAACCTGTGGATGAGGTGGCCAAATATTCAGAGTCCTCTGTGTCTCCTACGAGTACGAAGAACTGTTTGTTTTTAGAATAGAGGATGAGGAGAGACTTCGTTCAGACCAGACAAGTTTCAGAGAACAGAGGGTATGAACACGAGATGTGCAGAGTCGTGGTGAATTAGATACAGAGTTATGGGAAAACAGCAACTTACACAACCAGAGTAACAGGATTGTACACACCTTTATATTACATACACACCTATCCTTTATATTAACCTGTAAATAATGCTAATACACATGTTTAATACCAAACACCCTGGTGTCATGACGTTGGCCTGGGGGTAGGTTTATGACAGTCATAAATACCTCTTCCCCCCTTTTTCCTCTCCCTACTCTACTGATGTGACATTAGAAAACCCCTTGGTTAACATAGAGATTCTGGGAACATCAGAAGTTGGGGGGAAATGAACTATATTCTGGTAACCCGACCAACTGAACATATGTGGTGGTACTTAAGGTATATTATGTCAGTTCGGTTGTCCTCTGGCACATTCTCATCAATGATAGAATGACATAAACTCTACAGTGGAAAGTCTACACATCAGAGGTATCGGATTCATCTGGAATTGTTGTTCAATTCAAATGTTTGAATATTAAATTATTTGTGAAGAATTAAATGGTAATTTTAGCTTCCATAAACAAGATTTGGGTTTTCTCAACGTTTTAGGGCTTGCTCAACAGTGCGCCACCCCTGTGAAGAGACATGGGTTATAAACTTTTCAGACACACCCTTCTCCTCCACTATAAGCCATTATCGGAAAATTTTACTTCTCTGTTCCGAGGATGTGAGGACGACAGTCTCGATGTCAGAATGGTTCAGATACTAACTACACGAACGAAACAAACATCAGCGTAGTGCTTTGGTTGCTGATATGGTTGACTTTTTAACCTTTAATACCTCCTAACGTTGAGTGTAGCTTGCAAACAATAATTAGCGCAAGAACAGACAAAGTATTCCCGTCTTATACACAACAACTAACTTACTAAGGTATCCAATTACAACGAGAGACATTCTTAAAAGACAAAGGAACTCTGTTGGGCAACACGGCCTCCATTCTACACCAAACCTACCGAAGCGGCGCTCAGAGTAATATTTATTGCATCCT
>NW_019948323.1:4161-20434 GCF_002910315.2 Salvelinus sp. IW2-2015
ACCTCTAGCCTGCGCCTGACCATCTTGCCTGTTCCTGACCTCTTATCTGCCCTGACCCATCTGCCTGTCTCTGACCTCTAGTCTGCCTGCCATTCCTCTGTACCCACTGGACTCTGATCTGGTTATGACCTTTGCTGCCCTATACGACCACTCTTAGCCTACCCCTTAATTATTTTATAAAATATCAAAGACTCTGACCATTCGCCTCCCGTGTCAATCTGCGGTCTCGCCCTTGTGCCTTAAACCACACATGCTATTTCTTTGGGGTATCACCTTTTATTTAGGGTATTTTTAATACATGTCTTATCTGTTTTCACCATTTACAAAAATAAACATTCGCAACCTCTCCACCTTTAAAACCTCAAATTAAAAGGTGACATTCTGTTACTGTCATGCCTAAATAGAAAATATCTATCTCAAATCACAAATGCTGGAGCATAGCCCAAATATTAAAACTGTAAGCTTCACTGTCCAAACAATATGGTGTGGACTATGTGTGTCTGGTAAACACATGTGGATCTGGTGAACAGTTATCACTTGTTGACCAACTACAGGAATACTGACCTCAGAGTCTCCAGTTTACAGTGGGGGATTCCCAGTCCAGCAGAGAGCAGCTTCACTCCTGAATCCTTCAGGTCATTGTTACTCAGTCCAGCTCTCTCAGTGTGAGGGGTTGACTCTCAGAAGCGTGAGACCAGAGAAGCCACAGCCTTCCTCTTGTGGACCCACAGCCTGACAGGCCTGACAAAGAGATCATCATGACATTAACAAAACACACTGTTTTAATTTAACACCAGTAGTGGTTAGAAGGACAATGGTCAGATTCCATTTTGGTTATATTATCCCAAAAACAACATATAGATTTCATCTTCCATCCCTAGAATTGTATGGGTTCATTTTTATACTAATGTGAAAACCAAATGACTTGATTCCAAAAGTGTTAATTCAATATACATGATTCAATGGGACCCCTTTTGTAAGTGTGATTGAATAAGTGTTAATGAACATAGAATACAGTTCATGAACTGTAACAACCCCAGCTTCCTGGTGGGTGAAAGCGACCTGCTGTGCAAGGTCTATGGGCAACCAGCTTTGTCCTTGTCGTGTTGTGCTTTGTGAGTCCGCAGCGTGTGTGCGTGTTGTGTGTGTCTATGTGTTGTCCATTCTGTTGACAGGACATCACACACATACACTGGCACACACCTGGACACACAACAACCATGATCACACACACACCAGACACACATAACTTTGTCCCAAGGTGCGTCAGAATGTTTTTCTTAACCAGCCTGATAAGTCACAACATGTCTGATATGAACATGACATAAACCCTCTACATTACTTGAGTTTCTCCAGGTCCTGCAGTGTGGATTCCTCCAGTCCAGCGAGAGAGAGCAGTCTGACCCTGAGATCTCCTGGGGTGAATTGTAGCTCAGGTCCACTTCTCTCAGGTGCTGGAGGGTTTGACCTCAGAGCTGAGACCAAGAGGGAAGCACACCTTCCTCGTGACTAGACAGCCTGACAGCCTGCAAAGAGTCAAATTCATATTAAAATCACATGAGTATTCTTTTTGGTGGTGCAATAATAGTGGGGACCAGTATATTTTTATAACATATTCAGATACATCAGTGTCTTGAAACCTGTCTTATCATTCATAAATGAATGTATCATTTATTTAGAAATGACCAAAATATCAAGTTGTTGCTTGCAGAGAGAAAATGTATAGTACAAAATATTTGAGGTTAGACTTGATCAGACCAGTTAAAAAGAAGTATCAGTCAAAACAGACTTAGTGAGTATCAGATTTAAATTGTATGAGTAAACAGTCCACACATATCCTATAATAGTGAGGTATACATAGATGTAAGTAGTCCACAATCCAATCATTTTTGAAATGTGACTTTGTCTCTATATCCTACATTTCTTGAGATTTCAGATCAAATGTTTTCACTATGAGGGTGACAGTATATAAATGCACCTTTTATTTGAGGGTATTTTAATACAATCTCTGTTTCACCATTTAAGAAATGAAAAGCACTTAAATGGCATCTGTCCCCCATAACTTTAGATATTGAATTTGGCAGTCGTATATATTCATGATCTAATTGTTAATTATAGTGTTATTAAAGTAGTCAAAGTGCGTAGTATTTTGGTTTCCAAATCTCAATGAGTTGTGCAGTTTCAGTTGTTGTTTTGGGTTGTGTTTTGCCAATAGTAAACGAACTGTGGATGATGACTGGAGTATTTTCTTGTCTAAGGGAAGTAAGATAACACGTTTTCTAAACATATAAACTTAAAATCCGATTATGCGCTTGATTAATACAAACATAAATAAATAATGGAATAATAACATCTAAAGAGTTGGTATTGAACAGATCTGAATTCAGGAAACTAAGAGTTGGTTAGAACAGATCTGAATCAGGAAACTAAGAGTTGGTTTAACAGATCGAATCAGGAAACTAAGAGTTTGGTTTAAAACAGATCTGAATCAGAACTAAGAGGTTGGTTATAACAGATCATGAGAATCAGAGAAACTAAGAGTTGGTTAAACAGATCTGAATCTTGAAGGATACTAAGAGTTGTGTTTAAACAGATCTGATGTCCAGGAAACTAAGATGTGTTGGGTTAAAACTAGGTATCTGAATCACGAAACTAAGAGTCTCGTTAAACAGATCTGAATGCTCGGAACTAAGAGTTGTTGAAACAGATCTGAATTCAGGACATCTATAGAGTGTTATTGAACAGATCTAGAATCGGATAACTAAGGTTGGTTTCAAACAGATCCTGAAAATCAGGACACTAAAGGAAGTCTGGATTAAAACAGCAATCTGAACGAATATACCTGTTTAAAGAATAGACTGCTCATATGGAAATGGGTGGAGTTGCAATCTACTATGAATAGAGACAGCCTGCCAGAGATATCCTGTCCTACCTATCCAAGTCTGTACGACCAAAATAAATTCGAAGCTTCTACCTTTTAAAAATACGATTAGTCACCTTTCCAGGTCAAAAAACAAAAATAATAAAAAACAAAATAATGGTCTCTCTACCTCGCCGCGTGCCTATAGACCACCCATCTGCCCCCTGCTGTTGCCCGGACACCATATAGTGAATCTGAATTGCCCGACCCTATATCTCAATCTTAGTGCGCTAGGTGAACCTGTACAGTGGGACATGCTTAACACACACCGGAGCCATCCTACAATATAAGCGTTGATCCCCTTCAATCTTCACAATTGTCAATGACCCGACCAGGTACAACCGCCAAATCGTAAACGACGGGCACCTCTCACTAGATATCATCCTACCAACTTGGCCGTCCAAATGACAGCTACTTGCTGTTTAACGCGAAGATCTCAAGATGAGGGGGGTGCGCGAGCGCGGGGCGGCTTACAGTGGCCTGAGCCGAACAGGTCTGCGTCAAACGACCCAGCCACGCTCATCATGCTATTCAAACGGTCCTGAAAACACGTTCACGGCAGGGCCCCTAGTCGGACTGGCCCGGGTATCCTGGAAGATAGTGACGCTCATCCGTCAGTTACGAGGACGCCTGGTCATTGCTTGAAGTGCCTTCACTCACATCGTTAACATAAGACAGGCCCTTTCAAGAAAATGGTATAAACCAGGAACAGATTAGACCCTTCGGTTCACTCCCACTATCTGTGTACTGCCCCTGACAGCACAAGAAACATTCCTGGGGCGTGAATTGCAGCATCAAAATGCCCCCGTGAATAATAGCAACTATTATACAAAAGAAGTCAGGAAAGCAATATACACAGGCGAATTAGAACGACAATACAAAGAGACATAAGAACATATATCAGAAGCAGAAATGACTACCTAGTGGACACAACTCAAAGTTACATAGAAGCACTGTTACACATGTGAGAATGAAGCAAGCACCTCACTCCCAGCTGCCCACTGCACTGCAGGCTAGAAACCACTGCCCACCACCGATAAATCTATAATTGAGAATCAACAATCATTTCTAGAAAAAATCATAAAGAACTCGAGAAACGTCTAACCTGGTAGCGTCACAGAAGAGGTTGTCGAATTGATGGCTGGCAATGCCTTTCCACCTGGGCTTACCTTTACGACCCGGTCAACAGCCCTGCCCTCCCCACAGCAACTCGCCCAGCCTCTCCCTATTTCTCCTTCACCCAAATCCAGATAGCTGATGTTCTTAAGAACTGCAAACCTGGACCCCTACAAATCAGCCGGGCTAGACAATCTGGACCCTCTCTTTCTAAAATATCTGCTGAAATTGTTGCAACCACTAACCTCTCTTTCGTATCGTCTGAGATTCCCAAAGATTGGAAAGCTGCCGCAGTCATCCCCGTCTTCAAAGGGGGAGACACTTTAGACCCAAAATGCTACAGACCTATTATATGCTGCCCTGCTTCTAAGGTCTTCGAAAGCCAAGTTAATAAACAGATTACCGACCATTTGATCTCACCGTACCCTTTTCCGCTATGCAATCTGGTTTCAGAGCTGGTCATGGGTGCACTCAGCACGCTCAAGTCCTAAACGATATCATAACCGCCATCATAAGAGACATTACTGTGCAGCCGTATTCATCGACCTGGCCAAGGCTTCGACTCTGTCAATCACCAACATCTTATTGGCAGACTCAACAGCCTTGGTTTTCAAATGATTGCCTCGCCTGGTTCACCAACTACTTCTCTGATAGAGTTCAGTGTGTCAAATCGGAGGGCCTTGTGTCCAGAGGACCTCTTGCAGTCTCTATGGGGGTGCCACAGGGTTCAATTCTCGGGCCGACTCTCTTCTCTGTATACATCAATGATGTCGCTCTCGCTGCTGGTGATTCTCTGATCCACCTCTACGCAGACGACACCATTCTGTATACTTCTGGCCAACTGATTACTGCCCGCACCCGCCCGACCGTCCAGCATCACTACTCTGGACGGCTCTGACTTAGAATATGTGGACAACTACAAATACCTAGGTGTCTGGTTAGACTGTGAACTCTCCTTCCAGACTCATATTAAACATCTCCAATCCAAAATTAAATCTAGAATCGGCATCCTATTTCGCAACAAAGCATCCTTCACTCATGCAGCCAAATATACCCTCGTAAAACTGACCATCCTTCCGATCCTCGACTTCGGCGATGTCATCTATAAAATAGCCTCCAACACTTTACTCAACAAATTGGATGCAGTTTATCACAGTGCCATCCGTTTTGTCACCAAAGCCCCATATATTACCCACCACTGCAACCTGTACGCTCTCGTTGGCTGGCCATCACTTCATACTCAGCGCCAAACCATCTGGCTCCAGGTCATCTACAAGTCTCTGCTAGGTAAAGCCCCGCCTTATCTCAGCTCACTGGTCACCATAGCAGCACCCACCTGTAGCACACGCTCCAGCAGGTATTTTTCATTGGTCACCCCCAAAGCCAATTCCTCATTTGGCCGCCTCTCCTTCCAGTTCTCTGCTGCCAATGACTGGAACAAACTGCAAAAATCTCTGAAGCTGGAGACTCTTATCTCCCTCACTAGCTTTAAGCACCAGCTGTCAGAGTAGCTCACAGATCACTGCACCTGTACATAGCCCATCTGTAAACAGCCCATCTATCTACCTACCTCATCCCCATACTGTATTTATTTATTTATCTTGCTCCTTTGCACCCCAGTATCTTTACTTGCACATTCATCTTCAGCACATCTACCAGTCCAGTGTTTAATTGCTATAATGTAATTACTTCGCCACCATGGCCTATTTATTGCCTTACCTCCCTTATCTTACCTCATTTGCACTCACTGTATATAGACTTTTTGTTTTCTTTTGTTCTACTGTATTATTGACTGTATGTTTTGTTTATTCCATGTGTAACTCTGTGCTGTTGTATGTGTCGAATTGCTATGCTTTATCTTGGCCAGGTCGCAGTTGCAAATGAGAATTTGTTCTCAACTAGCCTACCTGGTTAAATAAAGGTGAAACATAAAGAATAAAAATAATATGAGTGAGAAAGTTAGAGGCCACAACAAAACATGCTAACCTCTCACCATTAACAATAACAGAGGTTACAACAAAAAATACTAACCTCTCACCATTACCAAAACAAGCAGGCTACAACAAAACATGCTAACCTCTCACCATTACCAATAACAGAGGCTACAACAAAACATGCTAACCTCTCACCATTACCAATAACAGAGGCTACAATAAAACATACTAACCTCTCACCATTAACCTCAAATAAAATGTGACATTCTGTACTGTCACCTATTATGAAACATTCTATCTCAAATCCAAAATGCTGGAGCATAGCACCACATTTAAAACTGTACGCTTCACTGTCCAAACACATATGTTATGGACTATGTGTGTCTGGTAAACACATGTGGATCTGGTGAACAGTTATCATTTGGTGACCAACTACAGGAATACTGACCTCAGAGTCTCCAGTTTACAGTGGGGATTCCCCAGTCCAGCAGAGAGCAGCTTCACTCCTGAATCCTTCAGGTCATTGTTACTCAGGTCCAGCTCTCTCAGGTGTGAGGGGTTTGACCTCAGAGCTGAGACCAGAGAAGCACAGCCTTCCTCTGTGACTCCACAGCCTGACAGCCTACAAAGAGTCAAATCATATTAAAATCACACTGCTATTCTTTGGTGGTGAAAATTTTGACAGTTTATTTTTTCAACATATTCAGGTACATCAATGTCCTGAAACCTGTCTTATCTATTCATAAATTAATACATTGTTATTTTAAATGATCATAATATTACTTGTAGAGAGAAACATGTAAAGTACAAATATTTGAGAAGACTGACCAGACCAGTTTAAAAATCTGTTTCAGTTAAAAGACAGACAGTGAGGTATCAGATTTAGATTGTATTGAGTAAACAGTCCACACCATATCTATTTTGACAGGGAAGCTAACATTTTAAATGTGACTCTATACTCAAACAATTTAGGTTTGAGTTAAAATGTTTCATATGAGGTGACAGTATATAATGTCACCTTTTATTTGAGGGTATTTTAATACATATATTTTTCCCCCATTTAGAAAAATAAAAGCACTTTATGTATCTAGTCCCCCTATTTGAATAAATCATAAGTATTCTGACCAATTCACTTATAGTATATTAAAGTAGTCAAAAGTATAGTTTTTGGTCCCATATTCTTGGAACACAATGACTACATCAAGCCTGTGACTGGCATGATTAAGAAAGATCATGAATAATAATGAGTGAGAGAGTTACAGAGGCTACAACATAATATACTAACCTCTCACCATGACCAATAACAGAGGCTACAACAAAACATGCTAACCTCTCACCATTACCAATAACAGAGATCAAGAGGCTACAACAAAAATAGCTACCGCTCACCATTACCATAACAGAGCTACAACAAAACATTGCCTACTCTCAGCGATTACACCATAAACAGAGGCTACAACAAAAACATGCTAACCTCTCACCCATTACCAATACAGACGCTACCAAATGATCACAACAAAACATAGGCTACAACTGCTCTCACCTATACCAATAACAGTGGCTACAACAAAACATGCTAACTCTACCATTACCAATAACAGAGGCTCACAACAACATGCTAACCTCTCACCATTACCAATAACAGAGGACAAAACATGCTAACCTCTACCATTACCATATCAGGACATACACAAAACATGCTAACCTACTCACCATTACCAATTAACAGAGCTACAACAAAACATGCTAACTCTCACATTACCAATAAACAGGCTACAACAATGCTACCTCTCATCATTAACAATAACAGAGGCTACAACAAAACATGCTACCTCTCACCATTACCATAACAGAGCTACAAAAAAATGCTAAACCTCTCAACATTACCAATAACAGAGGATACAAACAAAACATGTAACCTCACCATTACATAACAGAACTACAACAAAAACATGCTAACCTCATCACCATTACCAAACATAAGAGCTACAACCAAACATGCTAACCTCTCACCATTACCAATAACAGGGTACAACAAAAAGCTAACCCTCTCACCATTACGAACAGAGGCTACAACAAAACATGCTAACCTACTCCCCATTACCAAAACAAGAGGCTACAACAAAAACATGCTCAACTCTCACATACCAAATACAGAGGCTACAATAAAACATAGCTAACCTCTCACCATTACCAATAACAGGACTACAACAAACATGCTAACTCTCACCTACCAATACAGAGGCTACACAAAACATGCTACCTTCACCTTACCATAACAGAGGCTACAACAAAACATGCCACCTCTCCCATTCAATACAGAGAACATACTCCATACCAAACAGGGCTCAACAAAAAATGCAACCTTCACCATACCAATAACGAGGCACTACAAAAACATGCTAACCTCCACTTACTCATAACGGGCTACAACAGTACAACATTGCTAACCTCTCACCTTTAACCTCAAATAAGAAAGGTGACATTTTATGTTGACCTAATATGAAATTTATATATCAAATCCAAATGCTGGAGCATAGCACCCAAATGTCAAACTGAAGCTTCACTGTCCAAACACATGTGGTGTGGATATGTGTGTCTGTAACACATGTGGATCTTGGTGAACAGTTATCACTTGTTGCCAACTACGGATACTGACCTCAGGTCTCCAGTTTACATGGGGGATTCCCAGTCACAGAGAGCAGCTTCACTCCTGAATCCTTCAGGTCATTGTTACTCAGATCCAGCTCTCTCAGTGTGAGGGGTTTGAACTGAGGAACATGATGGCCACACCTTTAACAGTTGCCTGGTCTGTGAGTTTGCGTCAGTGAGTCTGCCACGAAGAATACATGACAGACAGTTTATTACAAAGTTATGCTTGCTTCCTGCATTAGCACAGTTATGGTACACACATAATGTGTATATTGTCATTTCAATGTTCAATGTACATTTCTGTCAGTTTGTTTATAGTTTAAAGAGTTTCAGCGATGAAAGTGTATCAGCAATGAAATATCTGTTGTTCTCTAATCTCAGTAAAAGTTTCGTTTCTGACCGGGGTATAGCACAATGATTACTTTACAGAGCAGTCAGCCATGAAAATAGCTATACTCACACTTTATTTTGTGTGTGGCGATTTTAACATGAATACTTACAGAGCTTTCTGCGCCTCTCAACAGCTGCGAACGTCGTCCTACGACCTCTCTGATGTCTTGTACTACCTTCCAGGTTAAACACCTCCAACTCCTCTGATATCTTGCCAAGCATGTACGGCCAGCGGTGAACACATGAGCAGGGAAGAGGTTTTTGCGATCTGTTTCTCTGACCCAATACTCTTGAGTTGTCCTCCTGTACGATGGTCTGTTTCTCTACAGACAGTGGAAGAGATTGAGATGCAACCTCTCAGGGAGAATGTTTCCTCGGCCACAATTAAGGGATAGGATTTGTTTCTGGCACGTTCTCTCTGGAACGCATTTCTGATCTGGTCACCGACCTCGTAGGGTTTTGATTGGACTCCAGTGACAATGCCATGAAGAAGAAGACAAAGTCCAGGTGTCCATTTCTTACGCTATCCAAGCATTTTCACTCCGTACTCTTCAGCAGCTCATGCAAGGTTAGCTCTTCAGACGCGCTCTAGACTTGCTCTTGAGGAAGGGTCAGTGATCAGTTTTGTTGGTAACGTGTACATGTAACATGAGAGAAACTCTGAATGCTCAGAATGAACAAGCAGTCACCACTCTCCGGAAATACACAGACTCTTCTTTAAAATTCTTGTGCACACTCACTTAATGGTACATGAGCTGTCGTTGACATCAAGGTCCAGCCTCTATAGTCTTCGTTCATAGAACCATGAGATTACCCTTCTCCAGATTTATCAAACGCAGCTTCCCAGCTTGCAGAGAATTTCTTATCCTGACTTCCATGAGCTTCCTCTTTGATCCATTCTCTCTTTCATGAACTTCTGGTTTTCCGGCTGTCTGAATGGCAGAAGTGTATGGACATCTCAGTCACGTAGTTGGCGCATCTCTCTCTCTGCTGTACTCCCATTGTTTCAAAGACTTTGCAAAATCCACATAGACTGGAACGTGGCACCATGATTTGGAGGCTCCTATGATGTCTTGATGATGTTGAGTGATTCTGTGCCAGGTCCCTCATTCTGAATCTCTCCTGACATATCTCCTTCTGTGGTTCATTGAACCCTCGTACCTCTAGTACTGGTCAAACACACTTATGGGGCGATCTGATGCTTTGCTGCTGGTGGGATCTATCCATAGGAGAGCGAGAGCAGTTCCCCGTGATGAGATTTGTCAGCAGAACATTACAGATGATGTCTGATGTGACATCGACACCTTTCGTTGTGCTGAAAGCCAATGGGAAGTCTGCTTTCACCAACCATTCAAGATGAAATAGCTTTACAGCAGTGAGTTATCTTTGCATTGGACTATGTCTAGTTGTGTGAAGTCAGGGAGAAGTTGAGACGACTGTATGAAGATCTTTGATTCAGTTCAGTCCGAATGGACCACAATATGATCGCCACATCTTGGTTTGCCTGCCCTTCAGCAATTGGATGAACTGCTGACGAGACAGGTTTCCTCGTATGCCAGCGATTAGCCCTTGGTCAGCCAGTTTCGATGCTTCTCTCTTTGCAGGTCAAGGTTAAGATCATTGAGGTGGATTCTGGGTCATTAGGTTGGTGTCCTGATCTGTTTCTAGCTGCAACTCATGTTCCTGTTACCTTCATCTCTCCTTTCTTGATGTAGGCTCTGTGTAATCCTGTTGGGAGTTTGGTTCCCTGCTTGTTTCGATGCCTTCTATCACCACATTCATACCTCCTTTAGGCTGTTCTTATATGATTTACTATGCTCTCTTAGCAACTTTATTCCCTACAAGGAGAGTAAAACGGATGTATATCAGAACATTCGTTCACGAGAATGGCCTTTCCGAAAACATACAGTAAACTCTTATTATCTCATAATGATTGAGTTACTACATTTTAAATCATATTGAGGTAGTGCTTGCCACAGTCTGAGTGTTTGTACTGTTTTCAGAGGCTTTGCATTTTGGGTTACTCAGGTAGCTGTAGTACAGCGACGTGTCCTGGATCTCTTTCTACACTGAGACCGTTAGTTCCTGAAGGCAGTTTCTCCAGTTATATGGTGATGCCTGTCGTGCAGGAACCTGTGTCCAAATCGTGTGAGAACTGGATCCCTCACACCCTGTGACCATGACCATCTGGACTGATCCTCGGCGACGTGACACCCCTACGAGATAACAGGAAGAGAGCGTGAGACTGTCCTCTAACAGGCAACCTCCACTACGAGATAAGAGAGAAGATTACTGATCCTTCTGGCAGAGTAAGACCATCCCACTACAGAGATAAAGAGAGAGAGAAACTGATCCTCTACAAGGAGTAGACCAGCACTACAGAGTAAAGAGAGATACTGATCCTAAAGAAGTAGACCATCCACTATCGAGATAAAGGAGAGGAGAGATATGATCCTCTAAAGAGTAGGCATCACTCAGAGATAAAGGATGAGAAAAAGACTGATCTCTAAACAGAGTGACCATCCACCTACAAGATCAAATGAGAGGATACTGATCCTCTAACAGAAGACCATCCCACTACAGCAGATATGGAGAGATATGATACCTCTACAGAGTAGTGACTACACTACAGATAAGAGAGAGATACTGTCCTAGCAGGTAGGAATTTCACTTAACAGAGATAAAGGGAGAGAATATTGTCCTCTACAGAGTAGCCATCCTACGAGATAAAGGAGAGGAGAGAACTGATTCGGCTCAAGTGCATTCCTACAGGTAAAGAGAGAGGATATGACCTCTAACAGAGTACCTCCTAAGAGATAAAGGAGAACGAGAACTGATTCTCATAGCAGAGACGAGCCATCATACAGAGAAAAGGAGAGATGATACTTCCTCTAACAGAGTAGACAATCACTCAAGTAAAGGAGAGAGTGAACTATCCTCTTAACAGATAGGACCCATCCATACAAGACAAAGAGAAGAAGAGAGTACTGATCTCTAACAGGCTTAGACCAATCCACTACAGAGATAGGATGAGGAGAGAAGAATACTGATCGTCTAAAGGTAGGACCATCCACTACAAGATAAAGAGGAAAAATACTGATTCTTACAGAGTAACATCACTCGAGTAAGGAGAAGAGTAGATACTGATCCTCTAACAGGATAATAGCATTCCACTTACAGAGATAACGGAGAGAGCGTTACTGATTCCTCTAAACAGGTATCATCCCTAACCGATAAAGGAGAGAGAGATTGATGATCCTCTAGCGAGTGCATCACTACAGAGTAAGACGGAGAGAGTATATCCTCTAACCGAGTAGACATTCCACTACCAGAGTGAAGGGATGAGAGAGATTATGATTTCTACGCGAGACATCCACTACAGAGTAAGGATAGGAGAGATTACTGACTCCTCTAACAGAGTAGACAATCACTACAGGATAGGAGCCGAGAGAGATCTACTGTTCTCTACGAGGAAGACATCCACTACAGAGTAAGGAGGAAGAGATTTACTATCTCGAAAGAGTAGACCTCTCACTACAGAGCTAAAGAGGAGAGAGATACATAGCCTCTAACAGCGTGAACCACTCACTACAAGATAAAGGGAGAATACTGACTCTCTACAAAGAGTAGGACATCCATACAGAATCAAGGAGAGAGAGAGCTCCTGATCTCTAACCGAGTGAGACCCCTCCTACTTACAGAGATAACGGAGAGAGAGAGAAATGATCCTCTCAACGAGCTAGCATCCACACTTACAGAAGATTTTTGTTTTACAGGGGAAAGAGAGAGCTACTATCCTTCAACAGAGAAGACTCCACTACGAGAGAAATGCGAGAAGTACTGATCCTCTAACAGCAGTAGACCATCCCCACAGAGATAAAGGAGGAGATACTGATCCTCTTAACAGAGTAGGACCATCCACTAACAGAGATTAAAGGAGGAGAGATACTATCCTTCTAACCGAGTACCTCCATACAGAGATTAAGGACGAGAAGAATACTGCATCATCTAACAGAGTACCTCCACTACAGAATAACGAGAGAGAATACTGATCTCTAACAATAGACCAATTCACTACGAGTAAAGAGAGAATACTATCCTCTACAGATGGTAGCCATCCACTACAGAATAAGGAGAGAGAGATACTTATTCCTCCTAACAGATTAGACCACTCCACTACAGAGATAAAGCGAGAGAGAAGATTACTGTCCGCTGGACAGAGGAACCATCCACTCAGAGATTAAGGACATACTGATCTCTACGAGTAGACATCATACGGATAAAGGAGAGGAGAGACTGATCTCTCGCGAGTTAGCCTCCACTTACAGGTCAGAGGGAATATGATCTCTACAGATAGCATCCACTACCCCATATAAGGAGAAGAGGAGGATATTCTGTACAGATGACCATCCACTACAGAGATAAGGAGAGAGAGTGATTATAACAGAGAAGACATCACTCAGAGTAAGGCGAGAGCGAGAGAATATGATCCTGTAACAGAGCATAGACCATCCATACAGATAAAGGAGATTGAGAGAGATACTTGAAACTCTGTAACGAAGTAGACCCATCCACTACAGAGTAAGAGAAGGAGATACTGATCCTGTACGGTAGACCCACTACAGAGTAAGGAGAGTAGAGGATAATATCCTCTAACAGAGGAAGACATCCATACATAGCTAAAGAGGGTTGCAGCTATTTCCTCGCGTACTATAGTTCAACAAAACGTTACAATTAGAACAACAATTTCTATATTGGGAATCTGAGATTCTTCTCTTCTTATTACATTCTGACTAGTGACGGTCTTTGGTCAAAGGCTAAATATCCACATGTTGGCCATGACAGGACGATCCATGGAGATCCTACATAGACGGACGTGGGACAGATTATACTCTGTTCATAGTACGAAGCTTGGGAGATACTTGTTCTGCAGGCCAACTTGCGCTATTACTCTGTTAGAGCCGCTGGAACATACTCTGTTCATAGAAGCTGGACAGTCATACTCTGTTCATAGACGCTGGACAGTATACTCTGTTCAAGAAGACAGTGTACAGTATACTTTTCAGACAACACGGGAACAGTATTACTCTGTTCATAAAAGCTGGAAAGTATACTCTGTTTCATAGAAACAGTAGGGAACAGTATCTCTGTTCAAACAGACACTCGGGAACAGTATCACTCTGTTCTAGTCAGAAGCTGGCGACAGTTTATCCTGCCTGTTATTAAGAAACAGCTGACACAATTACTCTGTTTCAAAAGCAACAGCTCGGTAAGTATACTCTGTTCATAGACCAATGGAATCGTTTACTTGTTCATAGACATTGGACGTTACTCTGTTCATGACAACAGCTGGACAGGTTCTCTGTCAAAGCGAGACAGCTGGGACCGTATCTCTGTTATAGAGTGGGAACAGTATCTTGTTCATGAGGACAGCTGACAAGTTACTCTTTCAGAAGACGCTGAACAGCTTACTCGGTTCATAGACGCTGGACCGACTATACTCTGTTATGAGAGGAAGTGGGAACAGTCACGCTGTTCAAAGACAGACACATGAACAGTATATCTGTTATAGACGAGTAACGTATACTCTTTCATAGACAGATGGACAGATTACTTGTTAGACGCTGGACCGCTTACTCTGATTCATAGACAGCTGGCACAGTTACGCTGGCATTATCAGCAGCTGGAACGTTGTATACTCGTTCATTAGACACTGGAACAGTATACTCTATTTATACAGAGGAAACAGTATACTCGTCTTAGACGTGGAACCAGTTACTCTGTTCATGACACGCTGGACAGATTATTCTGTTCATAGACGACAGCTGCACGTGTATCTGTTCATCGAGCTGGAACAGTTCCTTTTCATAGACAATGGCACAGTTGATCTTGTTCAGACAGCTGGAACGTATACTCTGTTCATAGACAGCTGGGCAGTATACTCGTTCATACAGCGGGAACGTATGTGTGTTATAGACGCTGAAAGGTTCTCTGTTCATATGAGACAGTTGGAACATATATCTGTTCTAGACAGCTGGACAGTATTACTCTGTTATAGACAGACAGCTGGGAACAGTTAACTCTGTTCAATAGACACGTGACATACTGTTAATAACAGAAGAATGGGAATATACTCTGTTAAGGACAGTGGAACATATACTCGTTATAAGACAGCTGGTTGGGAACGGTATCCTGTCATTAGACAAGTAAGCAAACAGTATACTTGTTCATGCACTGGAACAGTTACTTGTTCATAGACAGCTGGAACAGTCAACTCTTCTAACAGACAGCTGAACAGTTACTCTGTCATAGAAGACGCTGACGTGACTCTGTTCATTGCAGATGCTAGGGACAGGCTGTACCTCTGTATGACAGCTGGGCGTATCTCCTGTTCATAGACAGCTGGAACGTACTTGTTCATAACAGACAGCTCGGAACAGTATGCTCTAGTTCATGGACAATGGGAACGAATACTTGTTTAAACGCAGTGGACGTTATCTGTCATTAGACAGATTGGGACAGTTACTTGTTCTAGGACACTGGAACGTTCTCTGTTCGATAGACAGCTAGAAACAGTATACTTGTTCTAACCTGGACGTTACTCTGTCATAGCGTGGAACATATCCTTTGTTCATAGACAGACGCTGGAACAGTATACTTGTATAGACGAGCTGACGTATACTCTGTATCTAGAAGACAGCTGAACAGTGACCTTCTGTCAAGACAGCTGCATATACTCTGTCATAACATGAGGAACAGCTATACTTGTTCTAGACAGACCAGCTGGACAGTATCTTGTCTAACAGCTGGGACGTATACTCTGTTCTAGACGATGGAACAGTATACTTGTTATAGACGTGGGACGTTTATCTTTCTAGACAGACAGCTGAACCAGTATACTTGTTCTGCATGGGGAAGTATACTTTGTTCATGACAGATGGTAACAGCATACTCTGTTCATAGACAGATGGAACAGTATAGCTCTGTTTAAGACGCTTGGACAGTATACTTCTGTTCATAGACAGATGGCAGTAGACTCTGTCTATTCATAGACCGTGGGCACAGATTTACTCTTTCATGACATGGACGATATCTATGTTCATAAAGACCGTGGACAGTATACTCTTATATCTAGACAGATGGAACCGTTTACTCTGTTCTAGACAGATGAAGTATAACTCTTTTAGACAAGCAGGGAACAGTATACTCTGTTATCAGACAGACAGCTGGGAACAGTATACTTGTCATAACGCTGGAACAG
>NW_019948323.1:21839-27148 GCF_002910315.2 Salvelinus sp. IW2-2015
GCGGTTTTAATGTTATAAGACATCATTCAACCATGAAGGCAGATCAGATCTTACTTTTTCTCCAGAATGTCAGCAAGATCCTTCTGGTTCTTTTTCCCAGGACGTGCAGTGTGATCTTCAGAGCCCCCTCTCTGGCACTGCTCTCCTGCTTACTCATCTTCCACATCCACCACTTTCCTATCCTGCTTCTGAACCTCAAAGCCTTCCGGGGAGTTTCTGGACTAAGAATCCTCTTGAACATCTTTCAGCTCGTTCTTCAAAATGTCATAATATTCTCTTCAAGCAACTGAAATATAAATCAAGTAATTAAGTTAAGCAAGAGACAAAATAATTCTCATTAACACATTAATGAAATGGTGACCAGATCAACTTTGCTTGAAGGTAAACAAAAAAGAAATGTACATAACAGGACCCACATACCAACACATACACAGAATAATTGGAGGCCAGGTCTGTTTGATGATCTCTGGAAGACTGAACACTGAGAATCTCTGACTCTGATTTCCTGTTGGTTTCTGTGGAACAAACATAGATTACATCTCCTCATCGCAGGGGAGTACACAAAACACACAAACTCTAACACACGACACCACACAAACTAACACACATACTACACACACACACACACGACACACCAATATTTAATTTTCCCTAAATAGGATTGAGGTCAAGGGCTTTGTGATGGCCAACTTCAACGACATCCCAGTAACACCAGCACACACACATCTAGACCATTTGTTGTCCCTGAGGTATTTGGCCAACAACTTGGAAGTCTGCCCTTGGGGTCATTGGTAGTTTTGGAGCCCATTTGAGAACCAAGCTTTAACTTCCTGACTGATGTCTTTGAGATGTTGCTCTCTGTCAATAATCCATAATATTCGGTCTGCTCTCATGATGCATCCAGTATTCACATGTGAAGCGCAACCACTAACAGTTCCCCGTCCTGCAAGCCAAAGCAGACACCGCACAGGATGCTTGCCTTAACACAGCACCAGTGTTCACGGTTGGGATGGTGTTCTTTGTCCGAGCAATACTCTTTTGGCAAGCCGTTCCCCTTTACCTCCCAACATAAACGATGTGATCAACTCAGTAAATGTAGCAGACAGTCTATTTTTGTTCACATCAGAAGAAAGAGGCAAACACACAAAATATACACACCCACACACACACACAACAACACACACACACACACAGACAGGGAGGGAATGTTGTGTTTGTTTAATATTGTTTTTAGGACTATGAAAATGGAAAAGGATTAGCCTATGGATTAAATGAAAACAACAAAAATAAATGGGGAATGGGAAGAGGTTGAAATGACTAGAGACAGTGTTGTTTAACTCACTGACCATGACCCATGAGTTCTCCTTACCTTTTGTTCAGTAGAAGAAAAGTCTCCTCTCTAAGTTATAGGCTGACCATAGACCAGTCCCCTTCAATGGACACACAGCTGGTACAGGGAAGGCTGGGTCTCTTCCGCTTGATTGGTCCTTCCAACATAACAGAGACAAACATTACATCTCTCAATCTACTCTGAGCTCAGATGGGGAAATATCCATTTTCAGAAATTTCGTAATTAGCGTTTATTACTTAAATAATTAATGAAAGAGATGTGTTTTTTCAACTACTAATCATGGCATGGTGTTGTTCAATGACAAGATATGGCTATTTGTTTAAATCTAATCACTCATGGTTTCATGTTCAGAGGAACAAATAATCGTGTTTTTTTTGGCAAAAATGTATATATCTGCCTCACTCTCAGAGAAATCAGTAGTACTGTAGGTTTTTTAACACAGTAATAATATATATTCTGCCTCACTCTCAGAGAAACCAATAGTACTGCTAGGTTTTACACAGTAGTAATAATATCTCTCACTATCAGTGAAATCAGTAGTACTGGTTGTTACACGTAAAATAATTATATATCTGCCTACTCTCAGAGAAATCAGTAGTACTGGCTAAGGTTTTTACACAGTAATATAATATATCTGCCTCACTCTCAGGAGAAATCAGTAGTACTGCTAGGTTTTAACACAGTAATAATAGATATCTGCCTCACTCTCAGAGAAATCAAGTAGTACTGCTAGGTTTTACACAGTAATAAATATATATCTGCTCACTCTCAGAGAAATCAGTAGTACTGCTAGGTTTACACAGTAAATATATATATCTGCCTCACTCGCAGAGAAATCATAAGTACTGCTAGGTTTAAAAAAAATTAAATGTTAACAAGAACTACATTGTTTAATAAGAACTCCACAAATGGATACAATTTGTGACGTCAATAATAATACAGTTGAAGTCGGAAGTACATACATACTTATGTTGGAGTCATTAAAACTTCGCTTTTCAACCACTCCACATATCTTGTTTAACAAACTATAGTTTGTAAGTCGGGTAGGCATATTCTACTTCGTGCTGACAACAATAATGTTTCCAACAATTGTTTACCAGACAGATTATTTCACTTATAAATTCACTGTATGAACCAATTCCAGTGGGTCAGAAGTTTACATACACAAGTTTGACTATGCTTTTCAACAAACTTGGAAAATTCAACAGAAAATGAATGTCATGGATTTAGAACTTCTGAATAGGCTAATTGGACATCAATTGATCAATTGGAAGTGTACCTGTGGATGTATTCAAGGTCTAACCTTCAAACTCAGTGCCTCTTTGCTTGACATTCCATGGTAAAGATCCAAAAGAAATCAGCCACAGACCTCAAGATTTTCTTTTTTAGAACCTCCACAAATCAGTGTTTCATCTTGGGAGAAATTTCCAAAAGCGCCTGAGGTACAACTTTCATCTGTACAAACAATAGTACGCAAAGTATAAACCATGGGACCACGCCAGCCCTCATACTGCTCAGGAAGGAGACTGCGTTCCTTCTCCTAGAGCTGAATGTACTTGGTCGAAAAGTGCAAATCAATCCCAGAACTAACAGTAAAGGACCTTGTTGAAGATGCTTGGAGGAAACAGGTAGCAAAAAGTATCTATATCTACAGTAAAACGAGTCCTAATCTAAACATAACCCTGAAAGGCCACTCAGCAAGGAAGACGCCACTGGGTCCAAAAACCTGCTATTAAAAAGCCGACCATACGGTTTGCAACTGCAACATGGGGACTAAAGATCATACTTTTTGGAGAAATGTCTTCTGGTCTGATGAAACAAAAATAGAAACTGTTTGGCCATAATGACCATCGTTGTATGTTTGGAAGGATAAAGGGGAAGTTGCAAGCCGAAGAACCATCCCAACCGTGAAGCACGGGGTGGCAGCATCATGTTGTGGGGGTGCTTTGCTGCAGGAGGGGACTGGTGCACTCACACAAATAGATGGCATCATGAGGCAGGACAATTAATATGGATATATGAAGAAACATCTCACGACATCAGTCAGGAAGTTAAAGCTTGGTCTCAAATGGGTCTTCCAAACTGACAATGACCCCAAGCATACTTCCAAAGTTGTGGCAAAATGACTTAAGGACAACAAAGTCAAGGTACTGGAGTGGCCATCACAAAGCCCTGACCTCAATCCTATAGAAAATGTGTGGGCAGAACTGAAAAAGCGTGTGCGAGCAAGGAGGCCTACAAACCTGACTCAGTTACACCAGCTCTGTCAGGAGGAATGGACCAAAATTCACCCAACATATTGTGTGAAGCTTGTGGAAGGCTACCCGAAACATTTGACCCAAGTTAAACAATTTAAAGGCAATACTACCAAATACTAATTGAGTGTTTGTAAACTTCTGACCCACTGGGAATGCGATGAAAGAAAGAAAAGCTGAAATAAATCATTCTCTACTATTATTCTGACATTTCACATTCCTCAAATAAATTGGTGATCCTAACTGACCTAAGAAAGGGAATTTTTACTAGGATTAAATCAGGAATTGTGAAAAACTGAGTTTAAATGTATTTGGTTAAGGTGAATGTAAACTTCCAACCTCAACTGTATATATGTATATGTATATTTACATTTTTTATTAAATACAGTAATATGAGATCTGTATGTAAAACATTTACTAATGAATTCTGCAGATCTTTTTATCCAGGACCTGGTTTCCCAAAAACATCTTAAAGCTAAGTTCATTAAAACCTTCGTAGGAGCATTGTTAAATCTCCGAGCTGTTTCGCAAAACCATCGTTATTAATGTGGAACAGCTTAGTGCATCGTCAGATGCTTTTTTACCCTCCTGCATCACTTTAATCACAGAAGATCTCTGTTAAACATAGAATCACATGGTTTATCCGTCTCTCTGTGACTGCAGATAAATACAGAACAAAGTTGACTACAAATACAAAGTTGCAAATGTCTTTGCAATTGAAAGAAACAAGCGACGTATAAAATGATTTGCCTCAAATTAAACATTTAAATGAAACTGAGATGACTGCATTAGAATATAAACAGTAGGCTATAGGCCTATTACAATCAGATTGAAATACGTTTTATGTTCAATTGAGTTCTATTTTGCTACTTGTAGACTACGGTCTGTAATTTGTCTCAATATTTTTTTTAAATGTGTAGCCTAACGCTTTGATGTGCCAAATCTGTGATTTAGTGCATTTTTATTAGGTAAGGATTAGAATAAGCTGCCTCAATATTTGCAGCCATAGGTGATAATATTTCTCTAGGGGCTGAGTATTGTGAACGAATTATAATGTTAAGGAAAGATTTGAAAGGAGCAATCTGATCTGAGAGCAGCACTCCCTTTCTTTAGATCCTATCAGTATTGATACATGCTCCACCAGACGTGATACCTTGTCATGCCGCTTATCCCCTTTCTGCTGGTCGGCCTGCAGCTATGGAACCCAGATCTGTTCACCGGACGTGCTACCTTGTCCCGAACAGGCTGTTTCGACCCCCTCGCTCTCCCTCTCTCTCTCTCTCTCTCTCCCTCCCTCTCTCTCACCCTCTCCCTCTCCCTCTCTATCTCTCTCTGTCTCTCTCTCTCTCTGTCTCTCTCTCTCTCTCTCTCTACCACACCTGCTGGCACGAGACGACCGTTAGACCCAATGACGTGTTTCTGCCAATGAGCTTCAAATCAAATCAAATTGTATTTCTCACATGCACCAAATACAACAGGTGTACACTTTACTGTGAAATTCTTACTTATGAGCCCTTTCCCAACAATGCAGATGAAAAAAGGAAATAGTAACACAATACAATAACAATAATGAGACTATAAGGAGTACCAGTACTGAGTCAATGTGCAGGGGTACCAGGTAGTTGAAGTAATAATGAGACTATAAGGAGTACCCGTACTGAGTCAATGTGCAGGGGTACCAGGTAGTTGTAGGTAATAATGAG
>NW_019948323.1:29728-30750 GCF_002910315.2 Salvelinus sp. IW2-2015
TGATACCACTCTGTTGTAAACTATTCTGATACCACTCTGTTGTAAACTATTCTGATACCACTCTGTTGTAAACTGAGACTCATACGGACACGATGGTGTTCTCTGTTTTGCTCTGGGAATTACAACAAACTAACAGGGTGGAAAGTGATATTAGGGGGACAGAAAAACTAAAATTAAATAATATGAATGAAAAATGAAGAACAAATAAATTAATGAATGACATTTTATTTTCGTGTCAAATCGCCAACTTGCAACCCATCCCTTATAGGATTAATTACCACATAAACACACATTACAATAATTCACTGTGGTAATTAAATGATAATTCTCCTTCCAGTGTTCTCTGCATTGAGCATCACATGAAGAATGAAAACAATGGAAGGCAAAAATCAAAACATAATAGTAAATAAGGTGATGCAAACAATAATTATATCACTAGAGCAGTAAAATAATATACATACATACATACTGTATATATACACATACATAGACACTGTGTATATAACATACATACATACATACACACTGTATATATACATACATATAAATAAATACAGAAAAAAGAAACAGAAGGCATTTGAACCCAGTCTGGAACAAAGAGAAGATTCATATGGGAGACAAGTCTATACACAATCTATATACACACATACCATTTACCACATAGAAGAGTCATATGGGAGACAAGTCTATACACAATCTATATACACACATACCATTTACCACATAGAAGATTCATATGGGAGACAAGTCTATACACAATCTATATACACACGTACCATTTACCACATTGAAGATTCATATGGGAGAACAGCCTGTACACAATCTATATACACATTTACCACATAGAAGCTAAATGTGTTTACTATGTAATTATAGGCAGCCCCTTTTTCTTCTTTTCAAGGCTTTATCTAAATATTCCACAAACGGAAATACACAATAAACAAAAAAAACATTTACATTTCTCCTCATCACTCATCACATAATGCCAGGGTATATCTGGTGGTCTGTCTCCTCATCACTCA
>NW_019948324.1:0-5966 GCF_002910315.2 Salvelinus sp. IW2-2015
TATGTCTGCTTGTCTGCATGTTTTCACCTGTCTGCTTTGCTGCATGGTTTACTGGTTATTGCCCTATCATGGTTCAAGTTGTTAATGGAAAGGAGAATGTGTCCTCAATAAATTTATCTAGTTAAATAATGGTTCAACTGGTTAAATGAAGGTTAAATATAAATTGTATCCAAATCTTCTCTCTCTCTCTTTTTCTCCCTCTCTCTCTGTCTCCTGTCTTGCGCTGTATATTACGTGGCGCAGAGGGGTTGGTCACTGAACATGCACAGTCTCACCCCATGAGACTGTAGATACATCATCCGTGCAGTCTGCCCACTGCCTGCACCAAACCACTCCGACACCAACCAAGCCGCACACTCCCATCCTACCCGCCTGCAGCCTTGCTAAGCCTTGCCTTGCCACCCGTACCACATTGCCAGCTCTCAGAGCCCTGAATCTCTCTGCGTGTATCAACACACTTACTAGGGGAGAATACTCACTTCTGAGTTGAAGTTGGGGCTAATTTAAGGTCAATTTTGGCTCAATTTAACGGTACATCAATATTTGGGGTCAATTTAAGGGACAATTATGGACTGACTGTATTGATGGGGTTGAAAAAAGAGACATAAATACAACATGAAATAGATATATTTGAACAATACTTTGAAGTTGTCCTCAATACCTCTGAAAGGAATTGTTTAGCATTTCATCGATAATGTGATTATTATCAAGTCTGATGTTTAAGTGCCAGTGTAGAGAAGACGGGGTTAGATAGGGCAGAGCTGGGGTTTAATAGGGTTAAGGTGTGAGAGGGAAGGATATCCCCTACTGGGTTGCCTCTTCCATATGTATGGTGAAGCAATTAGCAAAATTTGAAGCACCTGTTCACTGGGAAGTTGCTGATGCGTGCCCCCCCCCCCCCCCTCCCCCCCAACTAAACACCCTGCACCGTGTTGTATGAGAGAGAGTGAGAAGAGTGAGAGCAGGAGAGACAAGAGACACAGAGAGACAGACGAGAACAGAGACCAGAGACTCAGACACATGGCATGAGACAACACAGCCCAGAGAACACAAGAACAGCAAGAAAGAGACCATAGAGCGAGACACGAGACACGAGAAGACAGAGAACATACCCAGCACATGCAGGAGTGAGAGGGGGAGGGAGTAAATGAAAAGAAAGAGATTTGTTTATTTCACTTTTTGTTTATTATCATTTCTCTTGCTTTGGCAAATGTAAATATGTTTTCCACGGCAATAGAAGCCCATTGAACTGGAAGAGAGTGTGTGAGTGTGAACCAAGTACAAAGATCCAGCAGAACAGACAGACAGGACGCAGATAGAACAGACAGACAGACAGACAGACAGACAGCAGACAGAGCAGACGAACAGACAGACAGAACAGACAGACGAGACCAGACAGACAGAGAGACAGAAGAACAGACAGACAGACAGACAGACAGACAGACGACAGACAGACAGACAGACAGACAGACAGACAGACAGACAGAACGACAGACAGACAGACAGACCAGACAGACCAGACAGACAGACAGACAGACAAGACAGACAGTACCAGACAGACAGACAGACAGACAGACAGACAGACAACAGACAGACAGACAGACAGACAGACAGACAGAACAGACAGACAAGACACAGACCAGACAGACAGACAGACAGACAGACAGACAGACAGACAAGCAGAAGACAGACAGACAGACAGACAGAACAGACAGACAGACAGACAGAGACAGACAGCAGACAGACCAGGACAGGACAACGACAGACAGACAGACAGGACAGGACAGACAGACAAGACAGACCAGACAGACAGACAGACAGACAGACAGACAGACAGACAGACAGACAGACAGACAACAGACAGACAGACAGCAGGACAGACGACAGACAGACCCAACAACAGACAGACAGACAGACAGACAGACAGACAGGACAGGACAGACAGACAGACGGACCAGACAAGACAGACAGACAGACGACAGACGACAGACAGACAGACAGACAGACAGACAGACAGACAGACAGACAGACAGAAGACAGACAGACAGACAGACAGACAGACAGACAGACAGACAGACAGACAGACAGACAGACAGACAGACAGACAGACAGAGAAAGAAGAATTTCCTAACCAAGCTGGTACTGGGGCTCTGTTCACAAACACACACAGACCCCGCAGAGCCCCAGGACAGCAATACAATTAGACCTAACCACATCATGAGGAAACAAAAATATAATTACTTGACACATTGGAAAGAATTAATACAAATGTTTAGCAAACTAGAATGCTATTTGGCCCTGAACAGAGAGTACACAGTGGAAGAATACCTGACCACTGTGACTGACCCAAACTTGAGAAAAGATTTGACTATGTACAGACTCAGTGAGGTTAGCCTTGCTACTGAGAAAGGGCGCCGTAGATAGACCTGGCTCTCAAGAGAAGACAGGCTATGTGCGCACTGCCCACAAAATTACGTAGAAATTGAGCTGCACTTCCTAATTTCCTGCCAAATGTACAGTAGGACCATACTAGAGACACATATTTCCTTCAGATTACACAGACACACAAACAATATTTTTTTTTTTAAGATTTGAGAGACAGAGACAGAAAGACACAGAGACACAGAGACACAGAGACACAGAGACACAGATATGTTAAACTCCCATATCTATTGGGTGAAATACCACAGTGTGTCATCACAGCAGCAAGATTTGTGACCTGTTGCCACAAGAAAAGGGCAACCAGTGAAGAACAAACACCATAGAAAATACAACCCATGTTTATGTTTAATTAAATTCCCTTTTGAACTTTAACTATTTGCACATAATATGACATTTGTAATGTCTTTATTATTTTGGAACTTTTGTGAGTGTAATGTTAACTGTACAGTACATTTTAATTGTTTATTTCATTTTTGTTTATTATCTAGTTCACTTGCTTTGGCAATGCTAACATATGTTTCCCATGCCAATAAAGCCCTTAAATTGAAATTGAATTTGAATTGAGAGACAGAGGTAGAGAGACATTGAGATACAGAGAGACAGAGAGGCACAGAGGCAGAGAGAGGCAGAGAGAGACAGAGGCAGAGAGAGGCAGAGAGAGACAGAGAGGCAGAGAGGCAAAGAGGCACAGAGAGGCAGAGAGAGACAGAGAGGCAGAGAGACCAAGAGAGGCAGAGAGAAGGTGGAAATCCGTCCTTTGGTTTGATGAGTCCCTGTTAGTGAGAATTTCTCCTTTGCCAATATAATCCATCCAGCTGACAGATGCGGCATATCAAGATACTGATTAATAAACAGCATGGTCATTATTCAAGTGCACCTTGTGCTGGGGACTATAAAAGGCCAATCTAAAATGTGCAGTTTTGTCACACAGCACAATGGCACAGATGTCTCGAGTTTTGAGGGAGCTTTCAATTGGCATGCTGGAAAATGAAATGTCCACCAGAGCTGTTGACAGAGAATTTAATGTTCATTTCCAATGTCATTTTAGAGAGTTTGTCAGTACGTCCAAACGGCTTCTCAACCGTCGACCACATGTATGGCGTTGTGTGGGTGAGCGGTTTGCTTATGTCAACGGTGGAACAGAAGTGTCCCATGGTGGCAGTGGGGTTATGTTATGGCAGGCATAAGTACAGACAACAATAATTGCACATTATCATGAGAATATCAGCGCCATCACCTCATGTTTACAGCATGATAATGCACGGCCTCATGTCACAAGGATCTGTACACATTTCCTGGGAGTTGAAAATGGCCTAGTTCTTCCATGGCCTGCATACTTACCAGACATGTCACCCATTGAGCATGTTTGATAGCTCTGGATCAACATGATAAACAGCATGTTTCAGTTCCCAATATCCAGCAACTTCGCAAAGCCATTGAAGAGGAGTAGGGACGACATTAGGCAAAATCAACAGCCTGCTCAATTCTATGAAAAGGAGATGTGTCGCGCTGGTGAGGCAAATGGTGGTCTGTGACCAACAGATGCATATCTGTATTTCCCAGTCATGTGAATTCTATATGAAGATTAGGCCTAATGAATTTATTTCATTTTTGCTTGATTCCTTAAATTAACTGTTACTCTGTAAATCTTTGAAATTGTTGCATGTTGAGTTTATATTTTTGTTCGTTAGTCACTATATAAAAAATAATTAATTGTACATAATACCTCACCTTTGTAATACATACAGTATATCAGCAATTCACCATATACACCAAAGACATTTTTTTATCTCACCTCTATCAGTAATAACCCCTTTTTGGTAGGATTGAATAAGGGATTTGGTTTGCTCATTCTGACAGCAGCTAAGGCATGAAGTCTCTGAATGATTGGTTGTGACCTCGATCCCGCGCTGCTCCCTTCCTCTTGTTATAGCTCTCGATTACAGGGACTAGCATAGACTCGCTAATATACTAGGAACTCTACTATTGCTAGAAGGATGGTTGTATGACCTCTGGGTATTGCTTAAGTGCGTTCCTATGCAATGGGAAAAGGAGGGAAGGTCTGGCAGGCTGCTGGGCAAACTGACAGACAAGGTTAGTACACTGGAGCTCCGTCCTCCTGGTCCTGTTTTATTCTCTATGACCAACTCCCATGGGAGCTTGGTCTCCAGATATGTTTGTGCTGTATAGCCAATACCTGTGGGAGTTACTTAACAGCAATAACAGTCTCGGGAACACGGACGTGGGAATCCACGCATTTGACGTAACGCTAGGAATTTTGTGGATGTGTGTAGTGGTTAGCTGTTTTGATCTTACGAGTATACACTTTTGATGGTCTGTTATTGTGACATAAGTTTGGTGACTTGGAACGATATTTTGTCGTATCTATGAGACACTTTTTGTATTAATTACAGTATTATGGATTTGAAGGCTTAAGGCTAAAATATCACTATCATGTATTACAATGATCATTCTTAATTCATCTCCATAATCGAAATTATTACTCCATATTGTGCATCACTATAAACACATTGGCACTTTGTATTCCCTTTCCAAAAGTAGGGGTGTAATTCGATATCATAATGCAATTTATGGCGGTTATAAATGTATAATCGACCACTAGTATTCTTTTTGATTTATACCAGCATTGGTGTGGATGTATCATCTATTTCTTTACTAGTTCTTCGAATTTTCATAGCAGCCACAATTTTGCTATGCGTGAGACATGGGGCATATAAATCAGTCTACTATACAAGAAACCTAATTGATCTTTGTGGGCTGTTTTGAGTGTGGTAGTGAGAGAGAGCTGCTAACAGTCTTCCTCGCTCTGTCTCTCTCCTTTGGCCCCTCTCCCCTGTTTTCTCTCTCTGCCTCCCTGTCTCTCTCTGCCTCTCTCTGCCTCTCTGCCTCCCTGTCTCGCTCTCTCTCTGCCTTCTCTCGCTCTCCATATGTGCCTTCTCTGTCTCTCTCTCTGCTGCCTCTCTGTCTACTTTCTGTATCTCTCTGTCTCTTTCTTGTCTCTCTCTGCCTCTCTGTCTCTTTCTGTATCTCTCTGTCTCTTTCTGTCTCTCTCTGCCTCTTCTGTCTCTCTTTCCTCTCTCTCTGCCTCTCTGTCTCTTCCTGTATCTCTCTGCCTCTCTGTTCTCTCTGTTGCTTCTCTGTGCCTCTCTGCCTCTGCCTCTGTCTCAATGTGTCTTTCTACCTCTCTCTCTCTGCTCTTCTGTGTGTCTTCTCTCTCTCTGCCTTTTGTCGTCTGACTCGTCTCTTCGTGCCTCTCTGCCTCTGTCTCGGCTCTCTCTCTGCTCCTCCTCTCTGCCTCTTTCGTGCCCGTCGTTCTTTGTTCAATTGCGTCTCCTTTGCAATTGGTCCTCCTCTTTAGTTCTCGTCTCTATACTCATCTGCCCTCTCTGCTTCCTCTTTCTTGTTATACATCCTTATTGCCTTGCCTAGTCTCTGTTGGATGCTTCTACTGCTCTACCTTTCATGTATCTCTCTTTCTGCACTTTCTCTGTCTCTTTTCTGTA